>NC_053501.1:34261394-34561394 GCF_905171775.1 Rana temporaria | reverse complement strand
GGTGATAGAATTTATGCAGCTCCAAAAGGCATGGGGAAAAAATGAATAAAATGGTCTGGTGGTGTTTTATAAAAATTCTTATTAGCCACATCGACTGTTACATATGACTGTCAGATACTTGTCACTGTCGATTCCAGATGGATTGACCTGGAATATATTTTACCACCCATTGTAATGGCCAAACCCACGTATATGCACAGATCATTGGAATTGATTGCATGAGAGCCACATTCATGAGCGTATGCAGCTAGCTCACATACAATTGCTTCTTCCATCTCAGTTGGTGAGTATCTTTTGGCCTTATGAATAGGTGATGGCCCACACATGGACTAATTATCTGCAAAAATATTCTAGGTGTATAGACACTTGTTCAGTTTCCATTACATTATTTAATGGATACCAATTTGAGTGTTTGGTTAAAGCAGAGTTCCACCCAAAAGGGGAAGCTCTGCTTGTTTGCCCCCTCACCCCCTCCACTGCCACATGTGAAACTGAGCGGGTACTTGGTTTTGACCGCTGCCGGGCCATTCACAAAGCACGGTTAGTACATGGCAGTAGGGAGCCGGCAGCGAAGCCTCAAGGCTTCAATGACGGTTTTCCTTAAACGAGGTGACAGCGGCGGATTAGCATCTGAGAGGCAATTAAAAAATCTGCTCAGGTGAGGACAACGCTGGATTTGGGGACAGGTAAGTGTCCTAATATTAAAAGTCAGCAGCTACAGTAATTGTAGCTGCTGACTTTACATTTTTTTCTGAAGGAAACTGGAGCTCCGCTCTAATTTTATTCTAATCTTTGAGAGTTTACAACTTTCAGACTGACTGTTGGCTTGTATCATTATTTATTTTATCAAATGTTAAACCTTGAGACACGGTTGTTTCTCCTTGGGTGCTGCATACTTTACCTGTGCAATCTGTGAATCAGTTGATTGATTTGTATTCAAGCAACCGATCTGCAATTTGCTCAGCTAAAGTCTGCACCAACCAGCAAGTATGCATGTCACAAGAGATGTTGGAGATGTGTTCTCTCACATAATGCTAAGGAACAAAATGATGGCACCACAAGTAAGTAGCTGTGAGAGTAGGGCAACGACACGTAGGGATCAGGAGGAGCGGGGATTGATTGATTGACATTGTTCAAACAAAAAATGAAGGTGGGCTCAAGATGGCTGCTGCAGCTTTAAAGAGTTATGTTGTGGATATTCAAGGAAATTGAGAGGAGTCAATTTCAGCACAGTAGAGGATTTTCTAAGTGTGTGGAAAATGGTAAGGCTTGAGTTCAACTTTAAGGTTGGGTTCACACTCCCGCATCCAATTCGTATGACAGGAAAATGTGACCGGCTCTCAATGGGGCGTCTGCAGTGCGCATTTAAAACGTTTTTTGTGCGTCTTTGGCTCTGAATCGGGTGTCAATTCAGGCAGAAATTCTGACCTGATTCGCACCTGAATCATGAACAGGGACGAAACGGGCCCCCTGCTGTGCCAAGGAACTTCACCCCATTTAGGGTGAAGTTCCTTGGCACAGCAGGGGGCCCATTGCGTCCCTGTTCACGATTCAGGTTTAAATGCGGACTGCAGCTGCCCCGAAGCTGTGTGAACTGGCACCATTGAGAGCTGGTCACCTTCTCCTGTCATTCGAATTGGATTTGAAAGTTCCGATTTTAAGATTCCCCCCGCTGTAACAATGTGAGGTTTGGCAGCTACCCACTTCCACTTATGCTGAAATCGCCTAGGCAAATTCACCGGAAGTTTCCCCCTCTTCCCTCCATGCCCAAAACCTCTTAGGACATAGATATATACTGTATCTATCAGTGCTGCCTCGGAGGGGACAGGGAGGGGGGTGGGACGAGCGCCATCAGATTACATACAGATGAGCTTGGGTGTGTTATTTGGATATACCGTATTTATTGGCATATAACACGCACCTTCACTTTAAGAGGGAAGTTTCAGGAAAAAACGTAAATTTTCAAAAACTTTGAAGCAAAGTAAGTGTCGGTGCAGCCTGATTGATGCCTATCTGCAGCCTCGGAGGGGGATAGGCAGGGTGGCGGGACGACCGCCGACAGATTATATATAGGAGAATCTCCTGTTTATTTGGCGACGGCTGTAATTGGAAGTCCTGTCTCCTGGGCTGCCATTGGATGACTTTTCTGTCTATCATAGGAGGCGGGACTTTGTATTAAAGAGGCCGCCATGTAAACAGGAGATTCTCCTATATATAATCTGTCGGCGGTCGTCCCGCCACCCTGCCTATCCCCCTCCGAGGCTGCAGATAGGCATCAATCAGGCTGCACCGACACTTACTTTGCTTCAAAGTTTTTGAAATTTTCCTTTTTTTTTCTGAAACTTCCCTCTTAAAGTGAAGGTGCGTGTTATATGCCAATAAATACGGTATATCCAAATAACACACCCGAGCTCATCTCTTCACCACACACAGCCACAGAGGCAAGAGAATTCTTGTTGGGCAGTGTATTAGTTGCTCGAACGAACACACTTAGACCGAATTTTAATGGTTCAAAGAATGTCAGGCAAAATGGTCGACCCTCACACATGTTCACTTCATCAAATCTGGCCCCCTTTGAAAAAAGTTTGGACACCCCTGACATAGGTGATAGCAGCAGCTTATAAAAATATTTGTTCAATTATCACTAGGTGGCAGTGCAAAGCTATTCTGATTACTAAGCTTTGGCAGCAGATTCACATGCAGAGCATTCACATGGTACGCTTTCTTAGTCCTCCTGCCACTGTTTTTTTTCACCTATGAAATGGCCTGTCTTCTCCAGAGGCCTGGTCACAGTCACAACCTTGGTAAACCCTGTTTTTTGGCCTCTCTGATTAGTTTAACACAAAAAAAAAAAAAAAACATTGAGAACTGTCCATTATACTTTTTTTATTTGCACTAACATCCACATTTTCAGGACAAGCTTTCGGGGTGTAGGGCGTACTGTACACCTTGAAAGCTTGTCCTGAAAATGTGAATATCCGTGCAAAAAAAAAGTATATATATTTTTTTTTTTTTTTTTTTTTAGTGCAAGTGCACTAATACAGCTATAGTCACTACAATCCATGCATCAGTAGAATCATATATGAATGTCAATTTAATTTAAAAGGAGCTTTCTTAACCCACGTTAAGACCAGGCCCTTTTCTGAAATTTGTTTACTAGTCAAAATCAGTATTTTTTGCTAGAAAATTCATTAGAGCCCCCAAACAACATATATGTTTTTAGCAGAGACCCTAGAAAATAAAATGTCGGTTCTTGCAATATTTTATGCCACACCGTGCAGTGGTCTTTCAAATGCAATTTTTTTGGGAACAAATACACTTTAATGAATTAAAAAACAAAACAGTAAAGTTAGCCTAATTTTTTTGTAAAATGTGAAAGATTATGTTACCCTGAGTAAATAGAGATCCCTAAGATGTCATGCTGTTAAATTGCACACGCTCGTTGAATGGCGACAAATTACGGTACTTAAAAATCCCTTTAAGCCTGAGAGACGGAAGTGATGTCAGATGTTGCTCCGGTCCTCCAAGGGAGTTGAGTGGGGGGCTATCTTGCCCTCACTTGACTTCCTGCCCAGGCATCAGAAGGATTGGATCATCTGGGAAGCGGCGGGAGGGGGCACCTCTTTTGCCTATAAAAGTGATCTCCTGGCAAATACCCTGCTGGGACCACTTTTATATGAAAGCCGACCGCCTGAATGCCATAGTCCCAGCATTTAACGTTGAAGTAATGACGTACATTTACAATAAGGCTGTTTGCAAGGCACCTGTATGACAGAAAATTATTTCAATAATGGATGCAGTGCTGCCAATCCAGAAAGCAGCGGGCAGGACTAGGTGTGGCCAGGTGCTGATTGACAAGCTACAGGTTTATAAATAAACAGTGACTGTTCCAATAACAAAATGTTTTACATCCCACTGTACAGTATACAGTACAAGCAGGCACAGAAAACATGAGAGTGGCAACTCTGCTCTCAATTCAGGTGCAGTGCAGCATTGTTGCTACACCATCGCAAGAAACTGCATTAGACTTCATTGGCAGGATTAACGGAAATTTTATGGGATTTTGCATGGGGACTAAGAGAACATTGTAAGGGAATATGCACTTGGTCAAGTGCTGCAGCACATATGTTTGGGGAATTCTGCTTCAATTATCGTACTGTGTTTATAAAATGCATGCAGCTGTGTAATAGTGTGGTATATTATGATTCTATGCACTCTCTGTTCTTTATTATACAGCTCTCTGTCCACTTCCTGTGCTAAGCACTAACCACAGGTTCACAGCGCCGTGTGCAATGCCGATATTCTAACTGAGACTGTTTTCCTGTTAGAGTCATATTTTGCACTGATATAGAAAGCCGAATACAGCACATGTTGTGATCAACCAACCACAACACACACACTACAGTTCACACACAGTCTGCAGACCGAAGAGGTGGCCATTTTCTGGGTTGGATCAATATTTCTGGTTACTGTGCCTGAAAGTCAATGACATCACTGAGGTATAAGTGAAAAGGGTTCTGCATTGTGGCTAGCTGTATGTTTGTATATTCATAACCTTCTTTCATATAAAAGGCTTACAAAACATCAAAGAGATGCATTGAAACCACAAGCCAAGTGCAAAACATCTACAGTATTTGGTCTACACTTCAGGCCCTTCATGGGCCAAGATACAGTGCCTTGAAAAAGTATTCAAACCCCTTGAAATTTTCAACATTTTGTCATGTTTCAACCAAAAACGTAAATTTATTTTATGCGATAGATCTACACAAAGTGGCACATAATTGTAAAGTGGAAGGAAAATGATAAATACTTTGTAGAACCACCTTTCACTGCAATTACAGCTGCAAGTCTTTTTGGGGATGTCTCTACCAGTTTTGCACATCTAGAGTGACATATTTGCCCATTATTCCTTACAAAACAGCCCATGCTCTGTCAGATAGGATGGAGAGCAATTTTCAAGTCTTGGCACGGATTCTCAATTGGATTTAGGTCTGGACTTTGGGCCATTCTATCCAACACATGAATATGCTTTGATCTAACCTATTCCATTGTAGCTCTGGCCGTATGTTTAGGGTCGTTGACCTGCTGGAAGATGAACCTCCACCCCAAGTCTCAAGACTCTTACATGTTTTCCTCTAAGATTGCCCTGTATTGGGCTCCATCCATCTTCCCATCAACTCTGACCAGCTTTCCTGTTCCTGCTGAAGAAAAGCATCCCCACAACATGATGCTGTCACCACCATGTTTCACGGTGGGGATGTTGTGTTCATTGTGATGTGCAGTTGCAGTTTGTTTTCACGCGCACATAGTATTTTGAAACAAATAATTATAAGCTGCGCAAAATAAAGTGATAATACAGTTACCATGTGAATGTGTGTAACATGCTTACATGTAAGGTGAAAGAACTGAATACAGTCTCTCCCACTATGTGAAGTGAGTTGTCACTGTATTCATATGGGAAACATTTTTTTTTTAAAAGTGAGGGATGAAGAGCTAATTAAACACTAGTCATATCACAATTTCTTAATACATTAAATAAGAAAGGTGTTGTGAGGGAGGGCCGATACACCCTACACAATGTCCAATCAACACTGAAATGTCCAAATGAGAGCAAAATTACAGATGGAAGTTCCAGAATAAAGATGTCTCGCATCCAGAGTCCACGGTGACATATATGCAACACCCAAGAAGGAGTGATATAGATTTGAGAAAAAGGGAATCCCCCACCACTAAAATTGCTGCCGCTTACCAGATTGTATGATCCCTTGATTAGAGAGATCATACACGCTTAAGGCTTTTTCCCCAGCCCTGGGTCTCTGCGTCTCAATGTAAGGGTGCCATCAGAACAGAAGTGTCCAACCCAAGTGTCCACAACGACAAGAGTTCATGGCCCATAAAAAATGAAAACACTTTCATAGTGTAACCCTTTTAAAACATTTATTAAATAAAAACAAACATATGCACTTACAATTGTGCAGGTATGTATAGGCGGTTCAGTTTGTCTATTCGAGCTGGCCGGCTCTCGATCACATAGTATTTTGTTTTTAGGTGAAAAGGTTACATTTTAGTCTCATCTGACCAGAGCACCTTCTTCTACATGTTTGCTGTGTCGCCCACATGACTTCTCGTAAACTGCCAACGAGACTTTTTATGGCTTTCTTTCAACAATGGCTTTCTTCTTGCCACTCTTCCATAAAGGCCGAATTTGTGGAGCTATGGATTTATGGATCTCCTCCAGTTACCATGGGCCTCTTGGCTGCTTCTCTGATTAATGCTCTTCTTACCTGGCCTGTCAGTTTAGGTGGACGGCCATGTCTTAGTAGGTTTGCAGTTGTGCCATACTCTTTCCATTTTTGGATGATGGATTGAACAGTGCTCCGTGAGATGTTTAAAGCTTGGTATATTTTTTTATAACCTAATCCACAACTTTATCCCTGACCTGTCTGGTATGTTACTTGGCCTTTATGAGGCTGTTTGTTCACTAAAGTTCTCTTACAAACCTCTGAGAGCTTCACAGAACAGCTGTATTTATACTGCGATTAAATTACACACAGGTGGACTCTATTTGCCAATTAGGTGACTTCTTTTTTTTTTAAGTGTATTTTGTGCGTGTACTCGAGAGAGGAGCCGGACTGCAGGAGTTGGGAGTAGGCAGGCCTCCCCCAGAGGCAACCTGCCACCTTTCTCCATGCCCCGAGTGGCAATGGTGGGTGTGTCCTCCCACACAGCCCACCCTACCTGCTCCGCTTTGAAGCCTAACGGGGTAGAGGGACTCCCTATAAGGGAGTGAGAGGATCTAGCCCGCTCAACCAGCCCCGTTAGTCCTTTGCCTCTCTTTTTAGAGACAGCGTGGTCAAAGTGCGTGCATGTTAACCCAATTTCGAGTGCGTGTAAGTGTGGTGGTATTTGTGGGAGGGGGGTGGGCGTACTAAGCGCAGGCTTACCTTGCATAGCACACCCATCGGGAGCCGGGCTGAGACCACCAAACTCAATTCACATGTAGCTGAGACCGGGATCCGAACCCCTAGCTGCAGAGGTGAATGGCTTGTCAGCGCAGTGCCAATCGCGTTGAGCCACCGCAGCTCCCCAATAGCTCGCCAATTAGGTGACTTCTGAAGGCAATTGATTCCACTAGATTTTAGTTAGGGGTGTAGCGCCTGGTTACTTAAAAGGTACCGGTGTTAGTCAAATTTAGAGAGGGATCAGAGTGTTAACTGACTCTGATCCAATTATTATGTTCAAAACTGGTCTCTGTCTCAGCTTGGCTGTGCTGTGGGCTTGCTATTGTTACTGGGGTGTAGTTCCTACCCCAGGGCGATGGGTGGCAGCAGTGAAGTCGAGGTTTGGGTGCTCTTCATAGACGCCATTGTTCTGGGTTCTTCTTCATAGTGCGGCACCCACCTTTAGGGTGACGGCGCCCCAGCGTAATGGCCTTCCAGGCAGGGGTGCGCGTGCCACACAGTGTTCCTGGTTCCGGGACCATGTTGGTCCGGAACATTTGAGCTGTGGCAGGGAGCCCAGTAGTCGACTGGGTTCCCAACCCTGAAGATCCCAAGCGACGTAGCTTTTCGGTGGGGAGTCTATCTGAGGAGGGTCAATGAGAGGCTGGCGATCCAATAGGGTCTCGACAAACCACCGGGGATCAAGGTAGCCGGACACTAAGAGGCTGGTCACCTGTCAGTCGGTACCTAAAAACTATCTGAAGGAGATCCAGACGCAATTCTATCAAGGAGGATCATCTCCATAATCATAATCACAGAGAGGGCCTGTGACAGAGGCTGTTCCCTGAGTCCATTTCAGGAGGGTCTGTGGCAGAGACTTTTCCTTCAAGTTCGAGCGATACCCTGACTGCCAGGTCAGTGAGAGAGGGCCTGTCTAGGTACGCTATTCCCACTCTGGCTGGAGTGACGGAGAATACAATGCATTGTTGGGAGCAGGACTGTTTCCCTATTGTTGCGCCTGCGTCTGCTACTTCTTCTTTTACTTCACCTCTACTCTTCATCACAAGTGTTAATGTTTTTACCCGGCTGGGTAATAAAGGGCACAGAAAAAGGACATTCCAGAACCGTAGGACGCCAAAACAAACCTGCAGCTCCTCCGTGGGTAGTGCTACAGGGGTATCAGAGTAAAAGGGGGCTGAATACAAATGCACAACACACTTTTTTGTAAAACATTTGGAAAACCATTTATCATTTTGCTTTTACTTCACAATTATGTGCTACTTTGTGTTGATCTATCACATAAAATTCCAATAAAATACATCTACGTTTTTGGCTGTAACATGACACAGTATATAAAGAAATATAAACTTGTAATCGCAATTACAATATCTCTGAAGGGGTGTGTGTGTATATATATTCCACAGTCATTTGTCCTGTGCAAATTGAGAAAAGACCAATGTTATTTAGGCTATTTTCACTGAGCCGGTTCACACAGGGGCAACACGACTTCCAGCACGACTTTGAGAGGCAACTTGGACACAACTTGAGTATGAATCAGGCAACTTACAAGGCAACTTCAAGTCACCTCCAGGACAGGAGGTTTTCCAGTGGCCAATCAAACAACAATCAGCTCTGTGGGAGGGGAGGGGTTTGCCTGAGAAATGTATCTTATCTTCCTGGAAAGTTGCTTCAGTTAAGACAGTGATCCGACTTCTGAGGTAACTTCCATTGAAATCAATGGGTACAAGTTGCCTAGAAGTCGGATTGAAGTAGTACAGGAACCTTTTCTGAAGTCGGAGCGACTTCAGTAGCGTATATTAAGACGGCTCTATTCAGTTCCATTGATTTTCTCAACCACATGACTTGGGACGACTTGGGGCAACTTCAAGTCGGATCCCAGGTCGCCCCTGTGTGAACCGCCTCTAATGAATGAATGTGCTTTTTTATTATGGTCCCTAGAATTAGCTGAGGAGCATAATAAAAAATACACACATCTTATTACAAAGAGATACAAGGAACAATTCTAGAGAACTCCAGAGGGAATTTGCAAATGTAAGCATGATTACTTATGGTTTTACACTATGGTCGTCTTCTAGCTATTGATCAAAAGCTACTTCCCAGAGTGTGGCATATCAAATAAGTTGGTGACTATACATTGATCATTTATAACAGAAGAGATCGATTTCAGAAAGAAATCAATCATTTATTGAAGTGTCTATGGGCACCATAAGACAGATATGTGAGTGGTCTTCAACTCAAATTGTCATGCTCTACACTGCAAGCTGTGATGGAAGAATAAGATTGGACTGTGAGAGTAGGAATTTTCTTAATAAAAGTATGCTTGTATTAGATATAAATATGGAATATATTCAGGTATAAATATTAGAACTGTCAGGCTCTTAGGCCTTGTACACACGACCGGATCTATCCGCTGGGATTTATCCGCAGATCAGTTCCAGTGGATAGATCCGGTCGTGTGTACGTCCAAGCGGACATTTATCGGCGGGAAAAAATCCAGCCGACGGATTTCAAGCGGATATAAATTTCTTAGCATGCTAAGAAATCAACCCGCTTGAATCCTGTCCAGCGGATTGATCCGGTGGTCTGTACAGACTCACCGGATCAATCCGTCCGCTCCCCTCCCTCGCATGCGTCGTAATGAAGGCGCGACACGTCACCGCGGATGGATTCCGCGCGGATTTCGATCTGATGGTGAGTACAGCCATCAGATCCAAATCCGCCAGAGGATTTATCCGCTGGAAACAGTCCGGCGGACCGTTTCCAGCGGATATCCTCTGGTGTGTACGGGGCCTCAGTGTTGTCTATGTGTCCTGTTTACTGTTATCACAGAGAGCAAAAAGAAAACCCACTATTTTGGGTTGTCGCCAGAACAGGAATGGGGGGGAAAGTATCCAGTGGGGACACTAGTACTGGTGACAACCAAAGATTCCCCCACTTTGCAGGGATTTTCTCTCATTTGCTGTTTTGGCCTTAGAGCAAAAAGTGAAGGGAAATTGCCCCAACTTGCAAAAAAAAAAAGAAGTTGATGCTATCCAAAATGGTAAAAAATTGTTTTGACTTTAGTTTTGATATAACCCTTTGTAGGGTGGGGAAGTTGGATTTTGGGAAGAGGGTGGTGGCACAGCAGGGGTTTTTTGTGTGCATTTCCCAGGTTTCAGCTTAAACACATTAGAACTTATGAGATTTAGTGATTGGTTTAGCTGTGCTTGAATAAATATATTTAATATAAAATTAGTCCTATAACTGTAAAATAGGTGCCTGTAGAGAAGTATGTGACAAGTACAATGAATCGTGCCACCTGTAATGTTTAAATGTGACTCCTATTTTAGGGACAATGCGAGATGGGCGGCTGCTGAGACACTTTACGAGAAAACGTCAGAGAGCCATGAGGCGGAGGGTGCACCAGGTCAACGGACACAAGTTTATGGCAACCTACCTGCGACAGCCAACATACTGCTCCCACTGCAAAGATTTCATCTGGTGAGGCTCACCTATAAGGCTGCCTTTATGGTATAGTCAGTGTATGCTGGGAGAAACATGGTTTAGCTAAAGGATAAGCCTATAATTACATTTTATAATTGTACAGTGACTTCATGATTCTTGCCTTTGTCCGCTTTTATAATATGTGTGCTGCCCAGCATGTGGGTGCAGAATTACTCATTAAAGCGGAGGTCCACCCTAAAAAAAAAGAAATTAGCCAAAAAGGCTCAAAAAAATTAATAATTTATACTTGCCAGAAATGGCTATTACTAGGCAGATCGTCCAAATCTGCCTCTTCCTCATCCACGGTGAGGTTCTGTGTTCTCCTCCTCACGTTGCCTCCTGGGAAATGGAGGCGCGCTGCCTTCTGGGACACACAGGACAGTGTGCCCATTCACAAAGCGCCGCACGGTCGTGCATGCGCAGTAGGAAACGGGCAGTGAAGCCACAAGGTTTCACTGCCTGTTTCCCTTAGTGAGGGTAGGGATGCCGGGACCCGGTCCGAGGGACGAATCGGCCTCGGGCAGCCAACATCACGGGCAACCTGGACAGGTAAGTGTGCTTATTAAAAGTCATCAGCTACAGTGTTTGTAGCTGCTGACTTTTAAATAATTATTTTTTACGCCGGACCTCCGATTTTAATATCAATGTGATCCCTGTGTCTGGAGCAGCATCAGGGTTGTCTGTTAGTTTTGCTGCATTTTTACATTGGGGTGGGGGTTTGCCCTGAGCATTGACACTGACAGACTGCAAGGCTTGGTGGGGGTTCCAGTCTAGGCTTTCTCTCATGCCAGTCTGCAGTCGGACTTCCATTTTCTCTTTAGCGTGGGTCTATCCTAATAGTTTCTCTCGTGGAACAAAAAAACTCACTGCTAAGGCTAGTGTCCAATAGAAACCTATTCAGGCCTCCAGTGTCCATGCTTAGGGCAAACCCCATCCCCAATGTACAGTGCCTTGAAAAAGTTTTCACCCCCCCCCCTTGGCATTTTTTGTGTTTTGTTGCCTCACAACCTGGAATTAACATGGATTGTTTGAGGATTTGCATCATTTAATTTACAGAACATGTCCACAACTTTTGAAGATTTATTTTTTTTGATTGTGAAGCAAACAACAAATAGGACAAAATAACAGAAAGGGTCAATGTGCATAACTATTCACCCCCTAAAGTCAATACTTTGTAGAGCCACCTTTTTCGGCTATCACAGCTCCAAGTCGCTTTGCATAAGTCTCTATGAGCTTGCCACATCTTACCACTGGGATTTTTATCCATTCCTCCTTGCAAAACTACTCCAGCTCTTTCAAGTTGGATGGTTGGCGCTTGTGAACAGCAATCATTAAAAAGGACGACAACAGATTTTCTATGGGATTGAGGTCTGGGCTTTGACTAGGCCATTCCAACACATTTAGTAAAAGAAGCAGCTGGCACCTCCATATTATCAAGCATATTTATTGTGAAGCCTTCACAGTGAGTACAGTCAGCAGCAGACTAGTTTTGGTGATAAGCCTTGTTCAGATTCCAACACATTTACACATTTCCCCTTAAACCACTCAAGTGTTGCTTTAACAGTGTGTTTGGGGGCATTGTCCTGCTGGAAGGTGAACCTCCGTCCTACCCTCAAATCACACACAGAGTGGTACAAGTTTTGCTCAAGAATATCCCTGTATTTAGCACCATCCATCTTTCCCTCAACTCTGACCAGTTTCCCAGTCCCGACTGCTGAAAAACATCCCCACAGCATGATGCTGCCACCACCATGTTTCACAGTGGGGATGGTGTTCTTTGGGTGATGTGATGTGTTGGGTTTGTGCCAGACATAGCATTTTCTTTGATGGCCAAAAAGTAAAATTTTAGTCTCATCAGACCAGAGCACCTTCCTTCCATACATTTTGGGAATCTCCCACATGCCTTTTCGCAAACGCAAAACGTGACATTTAGTTTTTTTCTGAAAGTAATGCTTTCTTCTGGCCACTCTGCCATAAAGCCCAACTCTATGTAGCGAGTGGCTTATTGTCGTTTTATGTACAGATACTCCAGTCTCTGCTGTGGAACCCTGCAGCTCCTCCAGGGTTACCTTAGGTCTCTGTGCTGCCTCTCTGATTAATGCCCTCCTTGCCCGGTCTGTGTGTTTTGGTGTGCGGCTGTCTCTTGGCAGGTTTGCTGTTGTGCCATGTTCTTTCCATTTGGTTATGATAGATTTGATGGTGCTTCTAGGGATCATCAAAGATTTGGATATTTTTTATAACCTAACCCTGACTTGTACTTTTCAACAACACCGTCCCTTGCTTGTTTGGAGAGTTCCTTGGTCTTCATGGCAGTGTTTGGTTAGTGGTGCCTCTTGCTTGGGTGTTGAAGCCTCTGGGGCCTTTTAAAAAGGTGTGTGTATATGTAATGACAGATCATGTGATACTTGGATTGCACACAGATGGACATTAGTTCACTAATTATATGACTTCTAAAGGTAATTGGTTGCACCAGAGCTTTTTTTTGTGCTTCATAAATAAAGGGGGTGAATACATACGCACATGCCAATTATCAGTTTTGATTAGTGTATATTTTTCTAATTTTACTTCACCAACTTAGACTATTGTGCTCTGATCCATCACATATAATTCAGATTGAACTAAAGGCTTTAGGCCCCGTACACACGAGGAGACATGTCCGATGAAATCGGTCCACGGACCGTTTTCATCGGACATGTCTCCTGGGATATTTTGGTCTGTTGTGTGTACACACCATCAGACCAAAATCCCCGCGGACAGAGAACCGCTGGTTAGACGTAATAACCAGCGGACATGTCCGATTAGGTGTACTAACCATCGGACATGTCCGACGGACATGTTTCCAGCGGACAAGTTTCTAAGCATGCTTAGAAACTTTTGTCCGCTGGAAACCTGTCCGCTAGGCCGTCTGCGGACCAGTTTCAGCGGACATGTCTCCTCGTGTGTACAGGGCCTTAATGTAACAAAATAGGTAAAAAGCCAAGGGGGGTTAATACTTTTGCAAGGCACTGTAAGTATGCTGTAAAACTAACAGACAACCCTGATGCAGTTCCAGATACAGGGACCACATTGATATCAATGCGTAATTCTGCATTTACTGTAATAAGTAAAGGAAAAAAGAATTGCCTAGCTGGAAACTCAAACCTGTCAATATCCAATTTTATTTCTGGATAGAGTAGGTCAAACTAGGTTGGCGCTGTGGTTTGTGCTCCTGTTAGGGAGATTACCTCTACTTCCTGCCCCTTCCTGCTACTTCTTGCCCTCTACTCATAACCAAGATGAACTTTCATGAGGTTCTTGAAGTCATTTCAAACTCTTTGGCAATATATTTTGGTTTTATATAACGGCATTTACACTATTACAGCCATGACTTCTGAAGATGAATACGACACACTTCGTTAAAATAAACGGTTTAAACATCATAATCCTATTAAGGACATAATAAACTATGGGTGAGTCAAGTGGAATTGGATAACAAATACCGGACCGACATCTCCTATTCCTATCCATTTTTGAATATCAGGTTAGGTTAGAAAAAACATGTCTTCTCAGCTTTGCAAGGATTGGTGGGGTCCAGTCTAGGCTTGCTTTCATGTCAAAGCCCAGTCAAGTCAAGGCTGTAATAGTGTTAAATGCAGAATTACGGCTTGATTCCAATGTGGTCCTTGTGTCTGGAGCAGCATAAGAGTTGTCTATTAGTTTTGCAGCATGCTTACATTGGTGAGGGGATTTGCCCTGAATATTAACACTGGGGGTCTGAAAGGGCTCTATTGCACACCAGCCTTAGCAGTGAGGGTTTTTGCTGTATGCAGAAATAGGAGAACCTTTTAGGGTAGACCTGTGCTAGAGGGCAAAGAGAAGTTTCACTGTAGACTGCTATGGAAGCAATCGTATTTTGGAACCCGGCCAAGCCTTGCAAAGCCCAGAAGATCTACTTTTTCTAACCTCTTCTTTGAGTCATTAAGATTACATACAACACATGCTTTCTAATTCTCAGAAACCTCTCCCTACCAATGTTGTGCTATCAGTTTTTTAATAGTATGGCTATAATGAGATAAACAGCGTTGAGTCATGTGCATACTCATGGGCTCCTGTGATTTATATGTTTGGGATATTGTGTGTGGCTGATGTGACATTGCATAAAAAAAAGCCTGACATTGAAATAGGTGCCCTGGTGCATGCTGCCATGTTGCAAAAAGCCCCAGTGGAATCACATGGAGGGCACTACAGGAAACAGAGTGCACACATTTTCTATACTTGGTTGCTCCTTGCCAGTGCTGCTGATATAAATCATGGGGCCCCGTACAGCCTACCTGACGGGGCCCCCTTCAGCTCCACCCCTGATTCCGCCCCTGGTCCCTCCTTCAGCCCCATCCCTGGTCCCGCCCCTGGCCCCTCCCCAGACCTCGCCTTAAGTGCAGATTTGCAAACGTATGCGCTTGCTTCTGCGCGCGAGTTTGGCGGGACGGGGCGCGTTTCTGGCTCCTAACTTTTTTTTAGCTGGCTCCTAGATTCCAAGCAAATTTGTCAAACCCTGGGTTAAAGGGAAAAGGTCGTGGTCACATGACTGGTCTGATCACGTCCGCCTGTCTTTTTTTCAGGCAGACCTGATTTGATCCTTCATTCACTACTATAGAGGGATGGATCTAAACAGACTTGTGTCCATTTACACCCACCTACCTTCAATCTGATCCGCCCAAAAAAAAAAAACAGAAAGGGATCTTTTCCCCCTCCATCTAGTGGATTGGAGGGCAATCGGGTGTGAACGGATAGCCGGTTTCTTTACACCAGCCGCCCTTAGAGCAGAGCAGGCTGTGTCCGAGTCCGCTCTGCATAAGCTGAGTGGACACGGACCTGTCATTTGCCCACTCCGCTCAGTGGGGGATCAGCGGACAGATCCCCTGCTGAACAAGCAGATTCCACCCCATGTGAAAGAAGCCTTGATAATAAACAACAACACAGGCAGGCCACTTGCCCTCTGGATAATTTACCCCCCCTTCATGACCAGGCCATTTTTTGCGATACAGCACTGCATTATTTTAACTGACAATTGCTTGGTCGTGCAACATTGTACCCAAATGTATGTAATTTTTCCCCCACAAATAGAGCTGTCTTTTAAATAAAAAAAATAAAAAATTTGAAAAAAAAAATATATTTTTTACTTACTGCAATAACACATATCCAATAAAAAATTTAACAAATCGAATTTCTTCAATAGTTTAGGCCAGTATGTATTCTGCAACATCTTTTTTGTAAAAAAAAATCCCAAAAAATGTTTATTGCTTGGTTTGCGCAAAAGTTATGTGATGTATTTATGTATTTTTTATTTATTTTTACTAGTAATGCTGGCGATCAGCAACTTGACAGCGGGACATGCTAATGCTATAACATACTGCAGACAGTGCCACCCTTGCCGCCAGTGCCATATTGTGCTGCAGACAGTGGGTGGCACTGTCCATGCAGGCAGCAAATGCGTTATGGGCCATAACACATGGGCTACCTGCAGACAGTGCCACCCATGCGGCCAATGCCATATTTTGCTGCAGAAAGTGCCACCCATGATGCTAATGCCATAACACAATATGCCATTGGCCACATGGGTGGCACTGTCAGCAGGTAGCACATGCGTTATGGCATTAGCGTAATGGGTGGCACTGTCTGCAGCACAATATGGCATTGGCCGCATGGGTGGCACTGTCTGCAGGTAGCACATGCCACAACACATGTGCTACCTGCAGACAGTGCCACCCATGCCCCGAATGCCATAATGTTTAGATGCTGCTGCAGACAGTAGATCTTGAATCCCCCCCCCCCAAACAAGTACACTCCTGTTATCCTGGCCCCAGGAGTCCCTTCCTCCTTGATCCTGACCTCATGAAAGTTCATCCTGGATATGAGTAGAGGGCAGGAAGTAGAGGTAATCTCCCTAACAGGAGCACAAACCACAGTGCCAACCTAGTTTGTCTTACGCTATCCAAAAAATAAAAATAACATTTGGATATCAAATTTGAGTTTTTTTTTTTCAATTCCTTATTATTTACAGTACATGCATATTCACCAATATTAAATGTTATATTATAATCAAATGTTAGTTAAATGTTATACACAATAATAATTGACACTCTCTGTAGGGCATCCACCCTGCATTTGTTACCACAATATAAAAGAGGGTTTTAGACTCTAAATGCTATTAAAGACACTCTTTTTTTGTACTTATTTGCCGAATTTTCTATCACATGTGTCCATCAATTGAAATACAGAACAACTAATTAAATTAGAGCTGGCCATGCATCATACAATTTTCAATTAGATTTACCAAAACCATGTAATGTGAGGTCAAACCTAAACACGTGCAATTTGAATGTGAGCAGGCAGGCCCTTACTACATGGTTGAAGGTAAATTTTAAAAAATTAAATAAGAAAATAAAACGACTGCAGGATCAAGTCTTGCTTTGAATGGTTCCCATCAACAGATATCCTACACCAGGGGTCAGCAACCTATGCGCTGCACCTGGCCCGCCGCTGCCAAATGTCCGGCACGGTTCAGCTAAATGTCTGGCCTGTCAGTACACGTGATAAAATTCACGTGCACCCGCCTTGCGGACATTTTAACCATGACTTTCTTGGGATAAGAACCGATGTGGCTAAGAAGCTGCTCGCCTATTATTAAAAAAAAGGAGCTGGAGGGGATCTCCCCCGATCCCCCCTGCTGCCACCTTCTGCGGCTCGTCCAGGCTCCCTCGTCCCTCCGGGAGGCCCTAGCGACCAGCCGCCACGGACGCGAACAAAGCCGGCATCGATCTGGTCTCGGATCTAGTAACCCGAAAGCAATGTCATCACGCCCGGTTTACAGAAGACTTAAAGGTGCTAAATTTAAAAAAATGACAGTATTCAAAACAGCCATACTTGCCGTTTTGAATGCTTTAAGTTAGGGCTGCAACTAACGATTATTTTTATAATCGATTAGTTGGCCGATTATTGTTTCGATTAATCGGATAATAGCCTTAAAAAAAAACATAGCATTTTTAATTTTTTTTGGGCCAATTTGTTGTTGGGCAGATTACAAAACAAAAATTGCCGCAAAAACACATTACATGCTTTTCTGCATCTTCTCCATTGAAGTATATTGAACGAAAAAAAAAATGGCACCGTTTTGCGTTTAAAACTCCTTGCCCTTTCCAAATACGCAGCAGCTGGAAAAAAAATCATGGATGTGAATGTGTCCCATAGGAAAACATGTAAATGAACTGTAGTGTGTTTCTACAAACACCAAAAAACAGAAGTGTGACCCAGGCCTGAGATGTTTAGTAACATAATGGGGTTAAAAAAACAAAAATAAGTACAAAAAGAGCAAATAATCACTACTGTAAGGGGTTCATTTTTTTTACTGTGGGACAGTGAAAGTATAATTTATAGTAGCGATTTGCCTTGTTGTACTATAAAGGGCTCATTTTTTTTTTTTAACCCCATTATGTTACTGGCCGATTAATCGATTTATGAAAATTGTAATTGATTAATTTCATAATCGATTAGTTGTCGATTAATCGATTAGTTGTTTCGGCCCTACTTTAAGTGCAAATGAGGGATTTATCCCTCCATAAAGAGTACCTGCCTATTACTTTCACAAGGGATGTTTGCAATCCTTCTGACAGCCATAAATGTGATCAGAATGTTTTTTTTAAGGCACAGTGTACAAATGAAATAAAATAAAGAATTTTTTTTTTTTTTATTAAAGCGCTCCATCCCTCCGTGCTCGCACGCAGAAGCGAACGCATACATAAGGCGCGACCACAAATGTAAACAGTGTTCAAACCACACATGTGACGTATCACCACGATTGTTAGAGCGAGAATAATGGTTCTAGCACAAGAATCCTCTGTAACGCTAAACTGATAACCTGTAAACATTTTTAAATCACCGCCTATGGAGAGTTTTAGGTATCGTAGTTTGTCGCTATTCCATGAGTATGCAAAATTTTAAAGCATGACATTGGGGGGGCTGGGTAGGGTGGCTGTGTGATGTGCAGGGTGAGCTGTGTAATATGCAGGGGGGACAGTGTAATGTAAAGGGGTCCCGATTATTGTCTTAAGTTATTAACAGGTGAATGCAGCCCTCCATGCAATCACATACATTGGAACCCCGTAATTGGAAAAAGGTTGCTGACCCCTGTCCTACACCCACTCTGTATTTTACAAAATGGCTGGTCTAGGAGATATGGAAAAACGTTGGTTGTTTTGGGAGCCTGGCTTTTGTGTATATGTGCACATGTATGTATGTGTCTTTTTTTTCTCTTACTTTTAGTGGTCTTTTTTCCAGTCTAAAAATGTTATTGAAGCAATAATCAAATGCAATTCACAGTTCAAATTTTTTTTTTTAAATCAAGATTTAAATGGGTTTTAAAGAGAATGTTATACTTGCCTCCACTGTGCAGCTAGTTTTGCACAGAGTGGCCCCGATCCACGTCTTCTGGGGTCCCTCGGCAGCTTTCTCTGGTCCTGCCCGCAAGAACTTTCCACCTTCATGCGAGCGAGCGAGCATGGTGGTAAGTTCATGCGGGCGCGCTCCCGTGATACAGCCGGCGGCTATAGCCGATCACTGTATCACTCGGGCCCGCCCCCGGCACGCCGCGTCATTGGATGTGATTGACAGCAGCGTGAGTCAATGGCTGCGCTGCTTTCAATCCATTCACTCTAGCCAATCAATGACCAGGCTGAGCGGCGAAGAGGATGTCAGGGGCGAGCACCTGGGGGGGCCGGTATTGTCAGATGTTTTTTCACCGTAATGCATAGGATGCATTACGGTGAAAAAACATGTACCTTTAGTGTCCCTTTAAGCATGAATTCTCAACACAAAGATACATATGTATGGAAAGCTAAGGCTAACTTCTCTCTTAAAAAAAAAAAAAAGCCTCTTTCCACCAGACTATTTGATGCAGGTATTTTTCTACCACATGTATCGATGGAAGGAACACCATCTCTTTGTAAATGCAGACTTTGGTGTCACCATACAGAAATGCCTACCCTAAAGTCTACTCCAGACCCTGCCCCAAAAACCTTTTGGTCTTTCAGGGGACATGAAGCG
Source organism: Rana temporaria (assembly GCF_905171775.1). Taxonomy (NCBI): domain Eukaryota; kingdom Metazoa; phylum Chordata; class Amphibia; order Anura; family Ranidae; genus Rana; species Rana temporaria. The sequence goes on along the minus strand of NC_053501.1, from coordinate 34,541,871 downwards.
AAATAACGTCCTCTTTGGTATGCAGAAATTAGAATATCCATGGGTCACAATAACTTATAGAGTTTTAACAATATCACAAGTACCCACAGAGCTTAAAATCTAGATGCCCCAAAGCAGAGCTGAATCATCCACGATGCAATAAAGGGACCCGCTTTAGCCAATCACCATTATTAAACAAACCAGGAGGATAGCGAAATTCATTAAAGTGTTAATAAACCTATATCTGGTCTCCCACAGTGTACAGAACAGGGAAATGCCATTATTTTAGTAAATATAAACTGCTAAATACCTTTTCTCATAGGCAGTATATAACAGTCTTGTGACTTCTACCGGTGTCTGGCCAAGCACTCATTAAAGAGGAGTTCCACCCAAATTTGGAACTTCCTCTTAACCCACTCCTCTCCCCCTTACATGCCACATTTGGCATGTAATTTTTTTGGGGGGGGAGTGGGGGCTTCAGCACGAGTGGGACTTCCTGTCCCACTTCCTCCTTCCTGTAGGCGACTAAGCTTAGTCGCCTTCAGGAAGTGGCTGCTGTTGGCGATCGCCTAGGACACGTCACAGGTCCTAGGCGATCTCCTGGCCAATTACACGGCGCGGCGCCGGGCCGCGCCGCTCGCGCATGCGCAGTGCCGCGCCGCTCGCGCATGCGCAGTGGGTGCCCGGCCGTGAAGCCGAAAGCTGTCACGGCCGGGTGCCCACACTGAAGATGAAGACGCCGGCCGGGGAGGGGGGGAGAGGAGCGGAGCCCCGGCCGGCGCGTCGCTGGAGCGCTGGAGCAGGTAAGTGCCTGTTTATTAAAAGCCAGCAGCTACACTTTTTGTTGCTGCTGACTTTTAATAAACACACAAATGGCTGGAACTCCCCTTTAAAGCTTGTTCTTAAGGTGGGATTGTGTAGGCAACACGCAAAAAGAATACAAAAATATATAAAAAATATATCAATTTATTACAAAATACACATACAAAAATATATAAAAAAAATCACATATTTTTGTATGTGTATTTTGTAATAAATTGATATATTTTTTATATATTTTTGTATTCTTTTTGCGTGTTGCCTACACAATCCCACCTTAAGAGGTATATTCGAATATTTTCAAGTATTATGGGATGATGGCAACCACATGCTGTCATATATGAGTTGGTCTTTTTTCAATTTTCTCATTAAAGCTTGTAGGAGGAGTTTTCATTCTCCTCTGACTGCCCTATGAGGCTGCAGGACCCCTGACCCTGTGTCTGGACAGTGCTGATTGGTCCTTTGCCGAACACATGCACCCTCCCCAAAAAAAAAGCAATACACACCAAACTTAGCATGTGCAGAGTGTCCCAAGGCTACTGTTCTATCAGAAGATGGATTAGGGACAGTGTAAGAAGGGGAGGATCAGAGAAGACCGGATCTAAACAATTTACACAATGCGCAGGATTAACCCCCTTAGGTTCCACAACAAGCATTCTTTACTGCATATACAAGCTGATTTTACTGTTGTGGGTTTAGTAACACTTTAAACCTGTGCAACTGCCTGTCAGTTCACAGGGGAGAATGCACTTGTTGCCATTTGCTGTTTGATGTGGAGGGCTATACCAATGGATACAATGCGGATGGGGTCGCATCTCTATGATGATTGAAAACGTTATGAATGCCAGTTGAAAGGATGCTTCTTTGCTTATTTTGGCCGAAATCCACCCCTGCCCCTAAGCACTGCACACCACAGCACAGCAGAGGTGAGCAACTCATCAGAGAGTCCTTTTCAGCTGGCTCTCCGACTAGGTTCCTGGGAAACATTCTGCTCCAAGGCGCAGGCTTAAAATAGCGAGTGGAAAACTTGCCTGTAAATAGAGGAAGAAAATAATCTGAAAAGTATTTTCTGGTATTGTTAGAACTGTTCTAGCTTTGGGATCTTGATGAGACATTTTAATAACTGTAAACTTTTTTTTGTTCATTACAGGGGAGTGTTTGGCAAGCAGGGGTATCAGTGTCAAGGTAAGGGATCCAGTATCATTTATCTGATGGGCTTGAGTTTTGGGCATGATATAGACACTAAATGACTAATGGCTTTCTACATAACTTGGCAATGCAAATGCATATCACTTTTACTTGGAAATTACTAATTTATGTTATGCCATGATCCCACGAGTGGCGTTCAATCTAGGACTTTTGAGTTTATATAATAAAAGAACACATTTTCAAGGTGTGGAAACTGCATTTATTTTTTCGACATACTCCCCTGCTACATTTATCCCGGCATTTAACATATATGCCTGGAAAGCTTCGGCATAGAAAGGTTTGTCAGTTTGCCTGAACTATCTTGGACAGCCTGCTTCACTTCATCATCAGTGCCGAAATGCTGACCACCTGTGGGCTGGGATCCTCCACAGCCGGATCGTCACTGACGGACTTACAGTAAAACCTTGGATTGCGAGCATAATTCGCTCCAGAAACATGCTTGTGATCCAAAGCACTTGTATATCAAAGCATTTTTTTTAACAGGGTATAAAAGAGAAGAGAGGCACCTCTAAGTGTAGCAATATGTTGCTAAATGTTGTACCTTCATAAAAGCGGTGTTTCACCCTAAAAACAAATTTCTAGCATGCCATCAAGCATACTAGCGCGAGCTACAGTATGCCTTTCTTTTATTTTTTGGCGCCGTACTTACAGTTTACTACCGTAGTGAAGTTTCAGACTCCCCGCGGGGAATGGGCGTTCCTATGCAGAGGGAAGATGATTGACGGCCGGCTATGGCGCGTCACGCTTCCCGAAGATAGCCGAAATAGGACTTGCCTCTTCACGGCGCTATACGGCGCCTGCGCACAGACATCGGAGCTGACTGCGCAGGCGCAGTGAAGAGGCAAGTCCTATTTCGGCTATCTTTGGGAAGCGTGACGCGCCATAGCCGGCCGTCAATCATCTTCCCTCTGCATAGGAACGCCCATTCCCCGCGGGGAGTCTGAAACTTCACTACGGTAGTAAACTGTAAGTACGGCTCCAAAAACTAAAAGAAAGGCGTACTGTAGATCGCGCTAGTATGCTTGATGGCATGCTAGAAAAAAAAATGTTTTTTTTTAGGGTGAACCCCGGCTTTAAATGTAACCATATTGCTACACTTAGAGGCTCCTCTCTTCTCTTTTATACTCCGTTGTGACATGACGCCACTCTTTTATATCAAGACATCGCTTGTATATCAAGGCAAAATTTATTAAAACATTTTGCTCATCTTGCAAAACACTCTTAAACCAAGGTTTCACTGTACATCTATTTTTTAAATGTTAACACCATTCAAATGTCTTAATGCAGCTGAGTGTCTCACTGTACTGTGTATGAAGTCTTCTATAGATATCTGCGGGTTTTAATGCTTCGTTCACAAGCATTTTCATCATCACATGCAGTTTCATGCACACAATAGCACTGTTGTCTGCCATCTTGATTAAAGGTCTTTGGACTGGTCCACGACATGTGCAACACCTATCAGTAATGGGTCCAAACGCAATATTCGCCATGCACACATTCAAGAAAATGGCTGTTCAGTAATGCTGGGTGCTGTAGTGACCATAGGCTTTAAAGCAGGGGTGCCCAACCAGTGGCCCGGGGTCCACATGTGGCCTGCGGAGCCCTCTGATGTGGACCGTGACCTCCTGCTCTGGAATAGCGGGTTGGCATAAGCTGATGCTTCATGTATAGCGCCAACTCCTGCCACAGGTGGCATGATACCAAATGTACTCTGCCTGGGACAGCAACAGCTAGCGATACTTGAATAGAAGACTGTTATTAAAGGTAGGTTTAATACTAAAAAATCACAGTGTATATATGGGTATATCTGTTCTGCAGTGGTTACTGGGCTGCTTGCAAACTGATCGCAGGCGCAGTGCAGAACATCTGCGGGTTACCTGCACTGAGCCATAGAATTCTGTTATTACCTGTGGGTTGGTGCATTTCAGAAAGTGCACCACACCTGCAGGATATAATAGAAGTCTGTGGCAAAGTGCAGCTAACCCGCAGGAAAGCCACAGGTGCACTGCGCTATACCCTCGGTGTGGGTTTACCGCAGAGAATCAGTGTGAAAGCAGCCTTGGCCCTCTTTGACACGGTCAGTCTATTGAGCCACAGATGTAAACAGACTTGTGCCCGTTTACACACACATACCTCTAATAATTTGATCCACAAATTCCCATCTGGGAAGATCGGATTGGAGGGCCAATAGAGTAAAGTGGGCTGTGCCCCTGTCTGCTCTGCATATGCGGAATGGGCATGGGCCTGCCATCTGCCCGCTCCACTCATTGGGCCAGATTCAGATAGGTGAGCGGATCTTTAGATCCGCGTAACCTATCTCATTTACGTTACGCCGCCGCAAGTTTTTGAGGCAAGTGCTTTATTCAGAAAGCACTTGCCTGTAAACTTGCGGCGGTGAATCGTAAATCCCCCGGCGGAATTCAAATTCCGCGGGTAGGGGGCGTGTAAAATTAAAATCAGGCGTGTCCCCGCACCGAACGAACTGCGCATGCGCTGTCCGTAAAATTTTCCAGCGTGCATTGCTCTAAATGACGTCGCTAGGACGTCATTGGTTTTGACGTGAACGTAAATTACGTCCATCCGTATTCTCGAACGACTTACGCAAACATGGTAAAAAATTCAAAACTCGACGCGGGAACGGCGGCCATACTTAACATAGGATACGCCGCACATACCCCTCATATAGCAGGGGTAACTATACGCTGGAAAAAGCAGAACGCAAATGACGTAAAAAAAAAGCGTCGGGCGGTCGTTCGTTTCTGAATTGGTGTAACTCCTCATTTGCATATTCCTTGCGTATACAAACGGAAGCGCCACCTAGCGGCCAGCGTGAGATTGCAGCCTAAGATCCGACGATGTAAGTCACTTACACCTGTCGGATCTTAGGGATATCTATGCGTAACCTGATTTTATTGAATCAGTCGCATAGATACGACGGCCAGACTCAGAGATACAACTCAATTCACATGTAGCCGAGACCGGGATCCAAACCCCTAGCTGCAGAGGTGAATGGCTTGTCAGCGCAGTGCCAATCGCGTTGAGCCACCGCAGCTCCCTAGTTTTGATTTATGTATCTCAGCAATACGATGGGGATACTGACTACAACACAGCGGTGTGCATCGCCCTATAGCCTACAATACTGCTGTTCAGGTCCATATAAAACTATACATACTACGGATCTGAACACAGAGTTTTATACACCCAGCATGTACATGATATTCTAAGAGATCGTCCTGCAGAATAAAGCATCACTCACATAGCGTGTCAAATGGAAAAAGTGTCTCTGGCAGTCTCTGCGTCCTACAGTAGCCAATCAGATTTCATCTTTCCTCCTCCTATGTTTAAAGCAGGAGCCTGATTAGAGCTGTGAGCCAGTGCAGATCGTCGGAGACAGATACTTTAATAAATGAGGAGCTTTGTGTTAATCAGTTTAGGTCTGACGGATATCAATGTCATCCATGCACTCTGCAGTTTGGTTGGCAGGGTGAACAATGCTGCCTGTATTCAGTGATAGGGTGGTTCCCAATTCATTTGTGGGACTGCAGTTATCGGATGTCTGAATAATTCAATTAGATCCTAAGAGTAGGTCATAATCTGCAGTTGTTCGCATGCTAACTGACCCTGTCTAATGCAGGCACAAAACTCTTTGAAGTCCATTTTTGCACTTAGAGACAGATAATAAAAAAAAAAAAAGGCATTTTAATGGAAATTATGCCTAGTAGAGTTTTTTAACCCCTTACTGCCAAGCCTATACACATGTGTGCATGGTCTTCTTACATGGGGCCGCATATGTCTGTACATGTTTATAATGAGGGCGTGCTGCACAGCATACTCCCAACATTGAGGCCAAGCTGTCAGCGTCAGTTAGTCAACCACTAACTGGGTGCTGGCAAGGACCGGCCCTTGATAGCCATTGGCTATCAGTGGTCAGTCACTGTTTAATCCACCTCTGTGTTCTTTTTAATCTCTAATGGAGAAAAAGATGCATTGTATCTTTTTCTCCTTGCTAGAAGAGAAAATTGTAATCACGCGTACAATTTTTTTTAAATAAAAACAAAATGGCTATATCAGGGTTTGATTTGGGGCAAGGTTTGGGTCAAAGGTCAGAGTCAGTGGGCTAGATTCAGAAAGAATTTACGTCGGCGTATCTATTGATATGCCGTGTAAATTCAAAGCTGCGCCGCCGTATCTTCTTTCTGTATTCAGAAAGCAAGATACGCCAAAATTAGGCTAAGATCCGACTGGCGTAAGTCTCTTACGCCGTCGTACCTTAGTTGCATATTTACGCTGGCCGCTAGGTGGTGCTTCCGTCGATTTCAGCATAGAATATGCAAATGAGCTGGATACGCCTATTCAGAAACGAACGTGCGCCAGGTGGATTTGTAGTAGTAGTTACTCGTAGTTACATAGTAGGTAGTGTTGAAAAAAGACACAAGTCAGTATTACATTGTATATCCCTGTATGTTGTGGTCGTTCAGGTGCTTATCTAATAGTTTTTTTTAAACTATCGATGCTCCCCGCTCATACCTTCGCCTGTGGAAGGGAATTCCACATCCTTGCTGCTCTTACAGTAAAGAACCCTCTACGTAGTTTAAGGTTAAACCTCTTTTCCTCTAATTTTAATGAGTGGCCACGTGTCTTGTTAAATTCCCTTCCACAAAAAAGTTTTATCCCTATTGTGGGGTCACCAGTACGGTATTTGTAAATTGAAATCATATCCCCTCTCAAGCGTCTCTTCTTCAGAGAGAAAAAGTTCAGTGCTCGCTACCTTTCCTCATAACTAATATCCTCCAGACCCTTTTTTAGCTTTGTTGCCCCTCTTTGTACTCGCTCCATTTCCAGTACATCCTTCCTGAGGACTGGTGCCCAGAATTGGACAGCATACTCTAGGTGCAGCCGGACCAGAGTCTTGTAGAGTGGGAGAATTATCGTTTTATCTCTGGAGTTGATTCCCTTTTTAATGTATGTCAATATTCTGTTTGCTTTGCTAGCAGCAGCTTGGCATTGCATGCCATTGCTGAGCCTATCATCTACTAGGAACCCACTACTCACCCCTGACCATTACGAGTACTCTCCATTTATCACCACCCTCTGAACTCTCCCTTGTAGCCAGTTTTCAGTCCATGTACTCACCCTATGGTCCATGCCAGTAGACCTTATTTTGTACAGTAAACGTTTATGGGGAACTGTGTCAAATGCTTTTGTAAAATAAAGATACACCACGTCTACAGGCCTTCCTTTATCTAGATGGAAGCTCACCTCCTCATAGAAGGTTAATAGATTGGTTTGGCAGAGCGATTCTTCAGGAATCCTTGCTGATTACTGCTAATGATATCGTTCTCATTATTAAAATCTTTTATATAGTCCCTTAATATCCCCTCAAAGAGCTTGCATACTATTGATGTTAGGCTAACTGGTCTGTAATTCCCAGGGATGTATTTTGGGCCCTTTTTAAATATTGGTGCAACATTAGCTTTTCTCCAATCAGTAGGTACCATTCAAATCAGTAGACTGAGTTACTCCTAGGTACCCTCGGATGCAAGCCATCCAGTCCGGTGATTTATTATTGTTAAGTTTCCCAAGTCTAATTTTAATTCTGTGATGTGTCATGAGGATAAACACTGCAGTTTTGATCACTGAAGCCCCCCGATTCACCCGTGAAGACTGAGGAGAATAATAAATTGAGTACCTTCGCCATCTCCCCATTCTTTGGACACCAGATGTCCTTCCTCATTCTTTATGGGGCCAATATGGTCTGTCCTCCCTTTTTTACTGTTTACATACTTAAAGAATTTCTTGGGATTGTTTTGGCTCTCCTCCGCTATGTGTCTTTCGTGTTCTATCTTAGCTGCCCTAATTGCACCCTTACATTTCTTGTTGCATTCTTTATAAAGTCTGAATGCAATGATGATCCCTCAACCTTGTATTTTTTTGAAGACCTTCTCCTTTACATTTATATGCATTTTTACATTGGAGTTAAGCTGTGCAGGACTTTTGTTCGCTCTTTTAAATGTAATACCCAATGGGATGGATTGACTAATGCCATTATTTAATATGCTCTTAAAGGAGTTGTAAAGGAAAAAAAAATTTCACCTTAATGCAATCTATGCATTAAGGTGAAAAAACATCTGCTGCTGCCCCCGAGCCCCCGTTATACTTACCTGACCCCTCGAAAGTCCCGCAGGGTCCCGATATCCTCTCCGCCTCTCAGCCTGGCCGCTGATTGGCTAGAGCGGATGGATTGAGAGCAGCGCAGCCATTGGCTGGCGCTGCTGTCAATCACATCCAGTGACGCAGCGCGCCGAGGGGCGGGACTGAGTGATACTGTATCACGGGAGCACGCCCGCAATTAGTGACCACCAAGCGAGCTCTCGCATGACTGTGGTTACTAATTGCGGGGAGGACCAGAGACAGCCGCCGAGGGACCCCAGAAGATGTGGATCGGGGCCACTCTGTGCAAAACGAACTGCACAGTGGAGGTAAGTATAACATGTTTGTTATTTAAAAAAAAAAATTCAATTACTAATATAACTACTAATTTGAAGGAAGGATCTTTGTTTCCCATGAGGATTTACGTGGCCACATGTTGATTTCTTCACGGTTGATTCACCTCGTCCATTTATGGACATTTTCTTTCTTTATACATGTGGACTTATTAGCACAGTTATTTCACATTTTTGGTTGTTTGGTTTATATTATCACTGATTCACTGATTTTATATCCTTTTAGTGAGACATCATTGTCCCTTCTCAATCACTCAGCGCTACATTTTTATTCCTATAATTTGAGCATGGGCTAATAAAATGCTTTCTAAATGTGACCCAGTGTGAGCTTAAGACTGCCGATGTGTTTTATACATTTTTTTGATTTGTAATATTTTTTCAGTATATAACAAACATTTAAAACGTAGTGGTTAATGGATTGAAATTGTGTTTTAAATGCCTGTTTTTGTATTCTTTTCTAGTCTGTACATGTGTGGTTCATAAGCGCTGCCATCAGCTGATAGTGACGGCCTGTACATGTATGAATAACACGGCTAAAGTGGAAAAAAAGGTGACGTACAACGCTTATTTTTTTTTTTTACTTTTTACCCTATTCTGGTTTCTACGGCTCATTCTCCACAACCACATCCTGTCTGTCAGTATCAGAATTTATATTTTATATGTATATATATATATATATGTATATATATATGTATATATGTATATATATATACATACGGGTACATCTCATAAAATTAGAATATCATCAAAAAGTTCATTTATTTTAGTAATTCAATTCAAAATGTGAAACTTCGATATTTTTATATAGATGTTTTACACACAGGGTGATATTTCAAGCATTTCTTTATTTTAATTTTGATGATTATGGCTTACAGTTATTGAAAACCCCAAAATCTGTATCTCGGAAAATTAGAATATTACATAAAACCAATGATAAAAAAATATTTTTAATCCAGAAATGTTGGCTTACTGAAAAGTATGGATATAAATAGGAGTGCAGCGCTGGATAATATACTATGTGAAATACGTGAATTCAAATTTGATCAAATATGTGCAGATAAATGCCCATAAACACAACAATAATGTGAACATGTGCTAAAATAAGTCCACGTATGATTACTGCATTAGCGGTAAATTGCGCATGTAAACACAAAAAGAAAAAACATCAAAAAAAGTGTAGATATCCAGTAAATGATTTCCAGTGTGGAAACATGGGCTTAGAAGAGTGACAGGATCACCAATGTGATGTTTAGAAACTCCCTTTACAGGTGACCAGCTGGCATCTATAAAATGCACCCGCAAAAGCACACTCCCTGGGGGCGATCTGTGCACATCGATGGACGTTCCCTGTCATTGAATGTCATTGACTGTTCCTCAGAATGAGATGCTGCCTCTCTGGATGCCTGATACAGGCAAAAATGTCGTGTTATCGTTCTCACTCTCTCATACTGGTCACTGGAAGTTCAACCTGGCACCTCATGGCAAAGATCTCTGAGGTTTTGAAAAAAAATAATTGTTGCTCTACATGAAAATAGCCTAGACTATAAGAAGATTGCCGAGACCCTGAAACTATGCTGGAGCACAGTGGCCAAGACCATACAGCAGTTTAACAAGACAGGTTCCACTCAGAACAGGCCTCGCCATGGTCGACCAAAGAAGTTGCGTGCACGTGCTAAGCATCCTATCCATAGGTTGTCTTTCTAAAGTAGACATATTAGTGCTGCCAGCTTTGCTGCAGAGGTTAAAGGGGTGGGGGGTCAGCCTGTCAGTGCTCAGACCATACGCCACACACTGCATAAAATTGGCCTGAATGGCTGTTGTCCCAGAAGGAAGCCTCTTCTAAAGATGGTGCACAAGTAAGTCCGCAAACCGAAGACAAGCAGACTAAGGACATGGATTACTGGAACTTGTGGTCTGATGAGACCAAGATAAACTTATTTGGTTCAGATGGTGTCAAGCATGTGTGGCGGCAACCAGGTGAGGAATACAAAGACGTGTGTCTTGCCTACAGTCAAGCATGGTGGTGGGAGTGTCATGGTCTGGGGCTACATGAGTGGTGCCAGCTCTGGGGAGCTACAGTTTATTGAGGGAACCATGAATGCCAACATATAATGTGACATACTGAAGCAGAGCATGATCCCTCCCTTCAGAGACTGGACCGCTGGGCAGTATTCCAACGTGATAACGAGCCCAAACACACCTCCAAGACAACCGATGCCTTGCTAAAGAGCTGAGGGTAAAGGTGATGGACTGGCTAAGCATGTCTCCAGACCTAAACCCTATTGAGCATCTGAGAGGCATCCTCAAACAGAAGGGAGAGGAGTGCAAGGTCTCTATTATCCACTGGCTCTATGATGTCGTCATGGATGAGTGAAAGAGAACTCCAGTGTGGCAACCTGTGAAGCTCTGGTGAACTCCATGCCAAAGAGGGTTAAGGCAGTGCTGGAAAATAATGGTGCCCACACAAAATATTGGCACTTTGGGCCCAATTTTGACATTTTTACCTAGGGGTGTCCTCACTTTTGTTGCCAGAGTTTTAGACATCAATGGCTGTGTGTTGAGTTATTTTGAGGGAACAGCAAATTTACATCGTAAGGCCCCTTTCAGACGTGCGGACCGCTTTTTCATCCATCCGTTTGCGGATGAAAAAGGGAAATAAGTTGGTCCCTATGTGATTGCGGGTGTCAGCGGATAAACATCCGCTGACACCCGTAATCACCCGCCTCCGCAAAGATCCGATTTTGCAGACAAAACCCTATTTTTCTTCAGTCTGCGGATCGGATGAACACGGACACACGGTACGTGTTCATCCAATCCCCCATAGGGGAGAGCGGAGAAAAGACAGGGCGGTCCCTACACAGTGTGCGGGGACCGCCCTGTCAGCCGCCGGCTCAGCGGCGATATACGGAGCGATCCCCGCTGAGCTTACGGACACACGGAGGCGGATCATTACTGATCCGCCCCGTGTGAAAGGGCCCTTATACAAGCTGTACACTCACTACTTTACATTGTAGCAAAGTGTAATTTCTTCAGTGTTGTCACATGAAAAGATATATTATATTTACATAAAATATGAGGGGTGTACTCACTTTTGTAAGATAATGTGTGTGTGTGTGTATATGCGTATATGTGTGTGTGTGTGTGTGTATATATATGTGTGTGTATATATATATATATATATATATATATATATATATATATATATAAAATATAAAATCTTTTTTGTTATTTATCCTGGGGTAGATTCAGGAACGATTTACGCCGGCGTATCCATAGATACGCCGCGTAAATTCAAAGCTACGCCGGCGTATCTATTTTCTGTATTCAGAAAGCTAGATACGCCGACATTAGCCTAAGATACGACTGGCATAAGTCTCTTACGCCGTCGTATCTTAGGGTGCATTCTCACGCTGGCCGCTAGGTGGCGCTTCCGTAGTTGTCAGCGTAGAGTATGCAAATTACATACTTACGCCGATTCACAAACGTACGTGCGTCCGGCGGTAGTTTTTTACTTTGTTTGCGTAACTCGTTTTCGGCGTAAGGCTGCTCCTGCTATTAAGAGGCGCAGCCAATGTTAAGTATGGACGTCGTTCCCACGTCGCGATTTGAAAATTTTACGCTGTTTGCGTAAGTCGTCCGTGAATGGCGCTGGACGCCATTTACGTTCACGTCGAAACCAATGACGTCCTTGCGACGTCATTTACCGCAATGCACATCGGGAAATTTTAGGGACGGCGCATGCGCAGTACGTTCGGCGCGGGAACGCGCCTAATTTAAATGATCCACGCCCCCTACCGGATCATTTGAATTACGCGCGCTTACGCCGGCCCCTTTTACGATACGCCGCCGCAAATTACGGAGCAAGTGCTCCGTGAATACAGCGCTTGCTCCTGTAATTTACAGCGGTGTAGCGTAAAGACGATACGCTGCTCCGCCGTATCAGTGCGCGCCCCTACCTGAATCTACCCCATTGTTTTTAGTTCTGCAGTACCATTATTTACTGCTTGGCTAAAGAATGGTGTGCTGGGAGGAGGAGAAATTATGTCATATGACCAATTTAAGGTCATGTGACAGTGGTGTTGTCCTATCCATGAGTGTTCTCTGCAGCGGAGGACACTGCAGAACATTAGCGGATTCACGCTGTATTTGTAAAATATTAGCACAGTGTGGAGTCTTCCCAATAATGTCCTGCAGTGCACAGGAGGGCTCTGTGAGTGTTTGTAAATAGGCCCCTTCATATACCTGTGTGGTTTCTTTAAAGCTCATGTTTAGCTAAAAATAAAAAATAAATACACAACTTTAATCACATCATCACACATAATGTCCCATGTTATTCCGGCAGCTGGATCCTGGGGATATCTTCACTGTAGGGATGCCCCATCCTCTTCCTGTCTTTAAACTTCCAGCACTGCAATGATTTGAGTCTTCAGACAGAAAAGCAGTAAAATGGTCTGATGGGGACATGCCCTGCCCTTCCTTCCCCTCCATCGATCTGTGAATGGACTCTCTGTATTGTTCTGCCTGAAGACCTGCAGCTGTTAATCATTGCCATGCTGGAAGTTCAGAGACAGGAAGAGGACAGGGCATCCTTACAGTGAAGATGTATCCAGGATCCAGCTGCTAGCACAAGGGTAAACCTACTTCATTACAGGTAAGTGTTATAAAAACGATAGGATTTTTTTTTTTTTAGCCAAACTTCTGCATTAATGGGCCCAGTTTAGATGCAGATAGTGCTTTAGCCGTCATCTGCTTTAGCGTTTTTCTCTTCATGACGCTTACATCTTTTTCTATCATCAGATCTTTGAACAAAGATTTGGGATCAATTTACCACACAAGTTCCGCGATCACAATTACAAAGTGCCAACATTCTGCGACCACTGTGGATCTCTCCTATGGGGGTTGTTGAAGCAAGGACTACAGTGTAAAAGTAAGATGCACGCAACATTTATTTGACAGATTGTTGTTGTTATGTACAGTACAGTTATTGCTGAATGCTTTATGCCTTTTAAAGTGGAGTTCCACCCATTTTTTTTATGTTTGTCTGTGCTGCATGCTCTAATCTCATAGTGTTCAGAATGGACAATTTTTATTTAATTTGTTGCTTGTAAATACCTTTATTTTGTAGTCCTTCATTACTTCCTCCTCCTTATTTGCCTAGGCTATTTGCAAGGGTTTCTGGGATAGGCATCATGTTTCCCAGTAGTCCTTGCAAACCTGACTGAAACCTATTACACTGCTTGTGCACTGAGCATGTGCAAGATATGCAAAGCTGAAATCCAGGAAGTCATACCGTCTGGCTTCATGATGCCCACACTTAAGATGGCCACGATCTATTTCTAGATTATAAACTATCTAAATGCTGTAACAACCTAACAAAACGGACCTTAGTTTACAGACTAACTTTACTAGAATACATTAAGCTTGTGTATTACAGGGGTATTTATATTTAAAAAGTGAAATTGTGGGTGGAACTCCCCTTTAACTGAAGCAGCTTAGGGACTAATGTATAGTAAGTATGCTAGCAACTACATTACTGGATGCCGGTAGCAACCAGTCCGCTTCCTATGGTCATGTCTGTAGCTGAAAATGAAACCTCAATTGTTATTCTTCCTGTAGTGGTGTATTTTATAGTAAGACCAGATAGTTTCTATAGAGATTCCATACATTCTCCTAGTTTGCTGATAAGCAAAGATTTCATCTGGTAAACCCGTCTTCCAATTCTAACACTGCAATTTGATTATCACACTCACATACACTGTGAAATAGTTATGATGGGCCTTAATATCAAACCGCTCCTGATACTGTATGGATACATGTACTTACACAGGGCTGCTAGCATTTTCAATAATTCTGCAAGATATAGTTATGAGTTATTTCAGGGAAGTGGCAAACTAATTTCAGGGAGGTGACGCTTAAAATGCAGCCTTACCAGTACCAATGAAATGCAGCTATACACAGGGCCGATCCGCCCTATAGGCTCACTATGCAAGCTGCTTAGGGCCCCGCAAAGCTACGGAGGGCCCCCCAAATTACTAGAGGCACTGCCTGGTGAGAAGTCATTTTTGGCCCCTCACCCCGCTTCTCAACTCGCTGGCTGCATGGGAGAAGAGGTAAGAAGTCAGCACCCCCCCCCCCCCCCCCGCTTCTCACTTTAATGTAAGATGTCATTTTCGACAGAAGAACACCCCCTCCCCCGGCTTCTCAACTTTAATCTTTAATGTGACATGTCAAGGTGACACAGCTTCCAGGGAAATGGCTTTTTGTTGTTGCTTCAGATAGGGTAAGTGTAAGAATCCATATTTTTTTTTATTTCTGTGTCCCATTAAAGCGGTTGTAAACCCGCACCAAATTTTTTTTTTTCTCCTGCAAGGCAAAAGTCATAATGAGCTAATATGCACCGCATATTAGCTCATTATGAAATACTTACCTTACTTACCTCGGAAAGAGGTGTGTAGAACTTACCTGGTTCACACCGAGCGAGATATCATCTTGCCTCGGCGTGTCTTCCGGGTATCGCCGCTCCAGTGCTGTTATTGGCTGGAGCGGCGATGACGTCACGTGTGCGCGGGAGATTTAAATTCAGCAAGGTACGGCGGCTGCCGGTCCTTTCGCCGTAGATCCCCCCCCCTGCGCATGCGCCGTGGCGCATTGCGAGGGGAATATCTCCTAAACCGTGCAGGTTTAGGAGATATTCTCCTTACCTACAGGTAAGCCTTATTATAGGCTTACCTGTAGGTAAAAGTAAAAAAAGTGGGTTTACAACCACTTTAAGGAGATTTACCTCAACTTCCTGTATCAGAGACACAACAGGAAGTGAGCACACACTTCTCTGAAGTGAGAGGAAGCCCCCTCAGTGATAGTTGTGACCCTTTGGAAAAATAGTGGCATCTGTACTTGAAACAATAGATTCTGATTACCACGTCTTTAAGAAAAAAAAAAAGGATTTCAGGCCAGGATTGCATAACCGTCCAAATTACTGTGAGGTTCAGCCATGATTGCAGACACTGGTCATCAGTGTAATCATTGTCTGTTATGAAAGGCAGCTGAGTGGCTGATCCCAAAGCTGCTTATTTTTTATTTTTATTGATTTAACTCACAAAGAAATACCGGCCCAAATGTTCTTTCAATCACAATAGAAAATTATACTTGCAGGATTGCCAGTTGTGCTCAGAAATTGGATTTGGTTTTTAGAAAAGTTTTGACGTCAATTTATAGGATTTAGTAAGTATTCATTGTTCTGTATTCATGGAGCCTAATGCCTGGGACACAATGTCATTCTATAATAACATCACCCTTCTATCACCCTTTGCATGCATGGCTTAACAAAAACTATCACATAAATATATTCCTCAATAGCCACACAGGATCTACATCCATTTTGTGTGCACCAGATATTGCCATGTTAAATTACCAGTGATATCGACACTGTGCTGTACATAGCCTGTGCAGAGAGCAAAGCTGTGGGAGGGACCCAGCAGGCAGGAGGAGCACTACAGGAGGGGGCGGAGACAAGACCAGTCACCCTGCACAAGGAGAGAGGCGCAGTGACTGGTCTTTGTTACAGGAAGCTCCTGCACAGAGGCAACATTTCACACTAGAATACGGAATACACATGACAGTATTTGCCTATCCCAGAGTTTAGCTTTAAAGGGGTTGTAAAGGTAAAAAAAGTTTTCTAAATAGCTTCCTTTGCCTTAGTGCAGTCCTCCTACACGTACCTCATCCTTCCATGTTACTTTTAAATGTCCTTATTTCTTCTGAGAAATCCTCACTTCCTGTTCTTCTGTCTGTAACTCCACACCGTAATGCAAGGCTTTCTCCCTGGTGTGGAGTGTCATGCTCGCCCCCTCCCTTGAGGGGGCGAGCAGGAGAGTCAGGACGCTCTCTAAGTTGCAGATGGAGAAAGGAGCTGTGTGTTAGTGAGCGTCTTGACTCTCCTGTAGTCCAAGGGAGGGGGCGAGCACGACACTCCACACCAGGGAGAAAGCCTTGCATTACTGTGTGGAGTTACAGACAGAAGAACAGGAAGTGAGGATTTCTCAGAAGAAATAAGGACATTTAAAAGCAAAATCGAAGGATGAGGTAAGTGAAGGAGGACTGCACTAAGGTAAAGGAAGCTATTTAGGATTTTTCACCTTTACAGCCCCTTTAAGAGCTATTTATTAAAGTCCACCACCAGTCTATATTTTTTTCCTATGTTTTGGATAGAATGCGGAAGAGTTAGAACTGTTTATTTTTTATGCTTTTTTCTGTTCCCATCGAGGAGATTTATTTTCTCCTTGTTTTGTGTTACGTGGACAGGAAGTGAGATGAAATGTTCCTTATAGGGACACAGGACTATAGGGGCCCAAAGCACCCACCCCCCCATGTTGAGGGCACACTCGTCCCCACCCCCTTTCCTGACCGGCCGGGCTGCGCGCTCGGATAAGGGTTTGGTATGGATTTTGGGGGGACCCCCATGCTGTTTTTTCGGCATAGGGGGTTCCCCTTAAAATGCTTACCAGACTGAAGGGCCTGGTATACTCTTGGAGGGGGAACCCATGCCGTTTTTTGTTTTTTTTTTTTGGCGGGGAGTTCCCCCTCAAGATTCATACCAGACACAGTGCCTGGTATTGTCGGAGATCGAAGTCAGATCCCTGTTCATTGAAGACGGACACATGTCGGGCTTCAAGTCGCAGGGCAAAGTCGGGTCCAAAGTAGTATGACTGTTGTGTCGTACCAGTGTGAACCCGGCCTTAGCCCTGTTTCACATTGCTGCTACTTTGAAATCGCACAACTTCACTTGAAGTAGCGTGATTTCAAAGTATCAAGGTCAGCGCGATTTCAGGTGCTACTTGATAGACATCTGTGTGGCTTCATGGACAGATCTCTATTGAAGTCGCACCTGAAATCGGCAAAAGTAATGCAGGAACTACTTTTGCAAATCGGTGCGGCGCCGCAAAAGCGGTGTTGCACCGATTGGAACAGTGCCAGTGCCATTGCTGCCAGTAGGCTGCGACTTGTCATGCGATTTGATCTCTCAAATCGCATGACAAATCGCTCCAATGTGAACCGAGTGTTCCTTATCTCAGCTCATTACCTATATAGAAGACACCGGGGAGGCAAAAATCTTGTTGATTGATAGGGGATCAAATACTTATTTCACTCATGCAAATCAATTTATAACTTTTTTTAAATGTGTTTTCTTGTTATTTTTGTTATTCTGTCTCTTACTGGTAAAATAAATCTACTAAAATTATAGACTCATCATTTCTTTGTCAGTGGGCAAATGTACAAAATCAGCAGGGGATCACATACTTTTTCTCCCTCACTATACAGTTATCCAAAAAGAGAAAAGGGGAAAATAAATGTTTTACAGGGGAGTCTACAAGATACATTTGGTCACCCACCAACCCCCCCCCCCCACAACATGCAGCGATCGGCAGGTAGCAAGCCCACAAAACGCAATCGGGTCAATAGAGAAACGTCCCAAACACTAAATACTTTACAACTTTGCTCAATGTGGCGCATTTTTCTGGGGGGTTTAAAACAGGCAGTGAAGAGATGTGCAGATCAGGCTTCAGAGGTAAGGGAGATTTATAGCTAGATTCAGATACACTGGCTTAATTTTGAGGCGGCGTAGCGTATCGCATATACGCTATGGCGCCGTAAGTCAGAGAGGCAAGTGCTGTATTCACAAAGCACTTGCCTCCTAAGTTACGGCGGTGTAGCGTAAATGGGCCGGTCTAAGCGTGCCTAATTCAAATGAGGAACAGGGGGGCGTGTTTTATGTAAATGACTTGTGACCCGACGTGATTGACGTTTTTAACGAAAGGCACATGCGCCGTCCGTGGACATATCCCAGTGTGCATTGCTCCAAAGTACGCCACAAGGACGTATTGGTTTCGACGTGAACGTAAATTACGTCCAGCCCCATTCACGGACGACTTACGCAAACGACATAAAAAATTTTAAATTTCGATGCGGGAACGACGGCCATACTTAACATTGGCTAGGCCAGCTATTTGTTCAACTAACTTTACGCCGGAAAAAGCCTTACGTAAACGACGTTAAAAAATGCGCCGGGCGCACGTACGTTTCTGAATCGACATATCTAGCTCATTTGCATATTCTACGCCAAACTCAATGGAAGCGCTACCTACCGGCCAGGGTAAATATGCACCCTAAGATACGACGGCGTAGGAGACTTACGCCGCTCGTATCTTAGCCTAATTTAAGCATATCTGGTTTCCAGAATACGCTTAAATTTACGACAGTGTAGATTCAGAGTTACGACGGCGTATTTACTGATACGCCGGCGTAACTGTCTCTGAATCCAGCTATTAGTCTCATGTCTTAATCTACCCTCAGAGAAATTTCCCCTCACTTCCTGTTCTACTAACAACAATTTACCAGACAGGAAGTGAGGGGAACTCTCCAACAGAAACAGACCAAAATAAAATAGTTTTTTGGTTGAGTATTGAAAGGCTATTGGATGCTTAGTTCTTTATGTGTCCATGTTGGAGATTTTCTGTCATTTCCTGTCTGGTAAGGCATTTGTCCGCAGGACAGGAAGTCAAGGTAAATCTCATATAGAGCCATGGATAGCAGGAAGAGCCTGACAGCGGTACTAATCCTTCCCCACACTATCCAAAACTAAAAAAGTTTTTGGCTGAACATCCTCTTTAGTGAAGGAAATAAATCTACATCCATTGAATATCGTCTGCGGATGGATTCTGATCATGTTGGTTAAAAATTCCCGAGCTTTGTGATAATTGTCCTTTGAACAAGGGAAACAAGGTCTCTGTGTTTCTTGAACATCTTTCCCAGTTCCCGGATTGGTCTCAGTGGTCGATCGAAGTATTTAATAACATTCTCATCCTTTTCTCTCTGCAGTGTGTAAAATGAATGTTCACAAGCGGTGCGAGGCAAACGTGGCCCATAATTGTGGAGTGAACTCGGTGGAGCTGGCAAATGCCCTGGCGGGGATGGGCCTGCAGCCAGGAAACATTGCGGTCACACGGGTAAGGCTATGGAACAAAAAAGAGGCTTATATCTGTTGCTGGTATACAGTAAGTACAGGAGTGAAACATCACTATCGCTTGTAATGACCAGAAGCTTGTTTCCATTATAATCTGCACTAGTAAAAAAAAGCAATTTAAATCTGGTAACAACACAAACACCTTAAGGACTTTTTGACCCGTAGACTCCCAAGTGGATCACTTTTCAGAGGGGTTTTGCAGGCATTAACCACTTCCATACCATGCACTTGCGCACCTTCCTGCCCAAGCCAATTTTCAGCTTTCAGCGCTGTCGCACTTTGAATGACAATTGCGCGGTCATGCTACACTGTACCGAAACAATTTTTTTATCATTTTGTTCCAACAAATAGAGCTTTCTTTTGGTGGTATTTGATCACCTCTGCGATTTTTATTTTTTGCGCAACAACTAAAAAAAGACCGAAAGTTTAGAAAAAAGTTAAGTTTTTATTTGTTTCTGTTAATTTTTTGGGTAAATAAGTACGTTTTCTACTTCGATTATGGGCACCGATAAGGTGTGACTGATGGGCACCGGTGAGGCGGCACTGTCGGACACTGATGTGGCACTGATAGGCGGCGCTGGTATGCGGCACTGATGGGCACTCATAGGTGGCACTGATGGGCACTCATAGGCGGCACTGGGCACTGATGGGTGGCACTGATGGGTGGCACTGATAGGTGGGCACTGGGCATGGATGGGCACTGAGGGGTGGCACTGATGGACACTGAGGGGTGGCACTGATGGACAGTGAGGGGTGGCACTGATGGCATTGCTGGGCATCACTTGTTTATCCCAGTGCCAGTCCCATGTTGCCAGTCAGTGCCCCATGGGCACTGATTGGAATCTATCCTTTTTTTCTTTACTGCCCTTTCCTGGTGGTCCAGTGTGGGCTTTCCTGGTGGTCCAGTGTGGGCATCCGAGGGGGGCCTGCACTGATAAACAATCAGCGCAAACCCCCCCTGTCAGGAGAGCCCCCGATCGGCTCTCCTCTACTCGCGTCTGTCAGACGCGAGTGAGGAAGAGCCATCAACGGCTCTTCCTGTTTACATCGTGATTAGCCGTGATTGGACACGGCTGATCACGTGGTAAAGAGCCTCCGCCGGAGGCTCTTTACCGATATCAGAGATGCAGGGTGTCAGACTGACACCCCGCATCACTGATTTCTGCGCGCCCCCACGGGCGCGCGCCGACATGAAATCCTGCAGGACGTCAATAGACGTCCAGTCAGGATTTCACAACCACTTCCCGGACGTCAATTGTCCATTGACCGGACGGGAAGTGGTTAAGGAGCTGTTATAGTGCCTCCTCACTACTTGTTTTAACCCCTAAAAGCCTTCATCCCTGCACTGCACGCAGTTGTCCCATGGTCCTGTTCACTTGAATGGGTCACCTTTGGCAGGCTGTACTGCCCAACGAACGCAACAAACGGGTTCATTTTTGCTGCATCACAACTGGTGCCATAAGTATACTTCTGTACAGCTAGCTTGGCAGCTTTTCTAGGGCGGGGTAAAAAACGCAGCTCATCTGCCTGTTTTTTCTGCCCCTCAACTACAAGTGTGAACCAGACCTAACAGCTTTTGTTAATGGGAAAATACATTTTGCTATCGCGGTATTGTAATTGCATTTGACATCAGTTTGCGATTCTTCAAAGATCAGTTCACAAGGACATTTGGCCTACTAGGCTGCATCTATACACTTCAAGCAATTTTGGGTTCTGATGACCTATATGGGAGGAGTAGTAGTCCTGACACAAACAAAAGCAATTTTCATAAATGTCTGCTACTGTGTATTGGTTAAAGTGACACAGTGACTTCAAATCCCAGTTTTATTTTTGACACTGGACAATCCATTTGTTGATCTTTATTCCAGATGCCTGTAGTATGACTGTTGACAAAATCAGGATATGAAAGGAATATTCTTATCTACTATCAGAAAAATAAAATCATTTTCTTTCAGTATGTGAGCCCTATAAAGTTGTGTATATCCAAACTAGTTTATTTATATCTTTCATGTGCGGCCGTTCAAACTGTAGCAGCTTGAGTTTAAATGTGTTCCCCAAAATATCCACAAGGTGGCAGGCAAGGACAGCATTTATTACTGTTATTCTTTCTGTTGTGGAAGCAATGGAAGGATATTCTAGATACTTATGCCGCGTACACACAATCGTTTTTCGGCATGAAAAAAAACAAAGTTTTTCCAACTTCATCATTAAAAACGATGTTGCCCACACACTATCGTTTTTGAAAAATGATGAACAAAGCGCGGTGACGTACACCACATACAACGGCACTCTGAAGGGAAAGTTCCATTCGACCTTTAGGCTGCTTTAGCTGATTCCTTGTTAGTAAAAGACGATTCGCGCTATTTTGTCTGTTACAGCGTGATGAATGTGCTTACTCCATTATGAACGGTAGTTTTACCAGAACGAGCGCTCCCGTCTCATAACTAGCTTCTGAGCATGCGCAGGTTTTTTTCGTCGTTTTAGCCCACACACGATCATTTTTTACAACCTGAAAAACGACATGGTTTAAAACGACGTTAAAAAATGCAGCATGTTCAAATTTTTTTTTTTTTGTCGTTTTTCAGAAGCCGAAAAACGATGCGAAGCCCACACACAATAATTTTAAATGACGTTTTTGAAAAACAACATTTTTTTTCATGCTGAAAAATGATTGTGTGTACGCGGCATAAGCCTTTTTCTGACACTTGTTGCTTACAAGATAAAAATCTTGTAGCCCATTCCAGCCTTGTGCAGGTCTACAATCTTGCCCCTGATGTCCTTTGACAGCTCTTTGGTCTTGCCCATGATGGTGAAGTTTGAATGGAAGAGATTCTGTGGACAGGTGTCTTTTATACACATAACGAGTTATCGTTGGGTGCACCTTCTTAAATTGACAGACTAATCTGTATACCACATGGGCACGTACTGTAGCCAGTCTGCGGGAGACAGAATTTTTGTTGGTTGTCAGGGGATCAAATACAAAAAAAGAAATAAAGTATTTTTTAACAATAGAAATGCAAATTATAATGATTCAATGTAGAGAAGTATTCTTATCACACTGTCATAGCACACAATGGAGTTATTGCTTATATAAATGGACATACAAATCTTAAGAAACTTTATTATTCATGGAAACTACAATGAAAGGGAAAAATGGATACACTATCACCATCTGCTGTTATTTATGATGAACATTGAGCTGTAGCATACAGGATATAGTCACAAATTTGTATAGTTAGTGGAAACCACAAAAAACAGGAAATGCATACTAAAAGCACTAGAAATTGTTTGCATAAAGAATGCCACAAACCCAGCTCGCTCGCAGAAGCGAACGCATACGTGAGTAGCGTCCGCATATGAAAGCGGTGTTCAAACCACACAAGTGAGGTATCGCCGCGATTGGTAGAGCGAGAGAAATAATTCTAACCCTAGACCTCCTCTGTAACTCAAAACATGCAACCAATTTTTTAAACGTCGCCTATGGAGTTTTTAAAGGGTAAAAGTTTGTCGCCATTCCACAAGCAGACGAAATTTGGAAGCGTGACATGTTGGGTATCAATTTACTCGGCGTAACATTATCTTTCATAATAAAATAAAAAATTAAGAAAAAACTTTATGTTGTCTTATTTTTTTATTTAAAAAAGTGTATTTTTTCCCAAAAAAGTGCACTTGTAAGACCGCTACGCAAATACGGTGTGACAGAAAGTATTGCAACAACCGCCATTTTATTCTCTAGGGTGTTAGAATGCAAAATATATATAATGTTTGGGGGTTCTAATTTTAGGGAAGTAGATGGCAGTGAAAACACAGGGGAAGCTCCATTAGCATTGCTGGTTGTCTTGTCATACCAACGGCCACCACAAGATGGCGCCAGATCACAAAAAGAAGCATAGGCCTGCAGAAGGCCGCAAAGCCGCGGCCTCATTTAACGGCCGGAGCGGCCCGACGTGATCGCGTGGCGGGGGAGGTGGGGGCTCATGGAGACACAGGATGGGGTATCCTGTGTCTCCGCGCACCCCTACCTCCCCCGCCGCACGATTGCATCGAGCCGGGCTGGCCGGTAATTGAGGCCACGGCTTTGCGGCCTTCTGCAGGCCTATGCTTCCTTCCCCAGGAGCCAGGTCGCTAATTCTAGTCGCAATTGTGACCTGGTGCCCGGATTAATATTTGACTAAGGCTGGACATACATGAGTCATTTTCTTTATTTCAACCCACTGGTTGGATGGGGGAATCCTCCCGCTGAGTCTTTGTATTCTGATAGAGGGGAGACTTCCCTGCCATTAGAATACACTGATCAGCACTGCCAGACATAATTGGCTGCACTGATCGAGATTTTTTTTCCCAGCAGGCTGGTTGCACATAAGTCGATCAATAGATCAACTTGTGTACAACTAGTCTGCCCATACTTGGATCGAAATCCGGGCAGTCCCTGCTGACCCAGTCAAATTTCAAAGCTTGTATGGCTGGATTAAAAAGCATACTTGTGTTTAAATTTGCACATAGATGTAAAGGAGCCCTGAAAATCAAGGAGGAGGGGTCAACAAAAGTCCAAATTGTGATATACTAACATCCCTATACATATACAGTATATGTGTGTGCAAAACTGACCACTGATAAGATATCTACAAAATACAATATAAACCATGGGTTTTCTGTCCTCGCTACAAGTTTCCCTGTGTATAACTAGACATGCAGATAAACCCTCCTATTCTGCAATAAGCCAGACTGAGTGTCATTTTGAAGCTTTAGTAACAAAATGGGGTTGGGGAAAACTATTGTGAAAAAACGAATACAGATACATATAATCTGTATATAAAGTATACAGAAATACAATGAATAAACTAGGCTGAAGATGGCGATAAGTCATTTTTACTTGCAATGCTGCATTTTGGGGATGCAAGTTTAAGTCCAACATGTGCTCTGATAGCAGGTTCCTTCTTTCAGTCTCTAAGATGGAGTCTGAGTTCCCAGGATACACCTGTTTCTCTTCCTTAGACTAAAGAATGATGGGAACTTTTGTTAAGGGTGAACAGTTTCTAGTTTCTGCAAAAATATAACATTTACCACTGGCTCCATCCTGTGGTCAAATCTGATACTGTAAGCAAAAAAACCTAGTTAAAGGGGTTGTAAAGGTAAAACAAATGTTTCCCTAAATAGCTTCCTTTACCTTAGTGCAGTCCTCCTTCACTTACCTCATCCTTCCATTTTGCTTTTAAATGTCCTTATTTCTTCTGAGAAATCCTCACTTCCTGTTCTTCTGTCTGTAACTCCACACAGTAATGCAAGGCTTTCTCCCTGGTGTGGAGATAGCCTCTTGAGGGGGGAGGGGGTGAGCAGGAGAGTCAGGAAGCCCACTAACACACAGCTCCTTTCTCTATCTGCAAAGTAGAGAGTGTCCTGACCCTCCTGCTCACCCCCTCCCTCCTCAAGAGGCTTTCTTCACACCAGGGAGAAAGCCTTGCATTACTGTGTGTAGTTACAGACAGAAGAACAGGAAGTGAGGATTTCTCAGAAGAAATAAGGACATTTAAAAGCAAAATGGAAGGATGAGGTAAGTGAAAGAGGACTGCACTAAGGTAAAGGAAGCTATTTAGGGATTTTTTTTTTACCTTTACAACCCCTTTAATATCCTGTTGGAGGCAGAACAATGTGAGTATACTAGCAGGGCTCAAAATTTCAAGTCCTGAGCTTATTGCCACACCCAACCTGTTCCCTGCCCGCCCCTAAACACGCCCTCGTAAATTATCTCATGAAATTGCACTTGTAACAATGTACAATGTTTTATGCCGAATTAAGTTACAAAAATAAATATGAATAACAATTTTATCAGTGCCCATCAATGCAGCCTCACCAGTGCCCATCTATGCAGCATGACCAGATGATGATCATCTATTGGCTGGCGACAAACAGGGGCGGGAATGGAGCGGAGCGTGATAGTAAATGCAATGCAACACATGACACTGACAGACATGATAGTGACAATAGGCGGCACCGGCGGCCCTGGCCCGCGGCTCAATGTGGTGTCTTACTCTTGATTCCAGGGGAGGGCAAACGCCCTCCCTTGCCCTATTGAGCGGACGCCCATGGAAGTGACTGCTATTAATTCCCACTACGTATTTGCCAAGCCTTTTTTACCTTAATGCTAGCCATAGGTGGATTGAATCTCAGCTGGTTCTGCAGAGATCATCCAAGATTCGATCCATCTATGGGCAGGCTGGTTGTCATGAAGTCAATCCAATTGTTTAGCAAAGCATAACTATAATCTGACTCTCTCTTTGTAGTGTTCTGACGGCAGCCCTTCAAGATCAGAAAATGGTTCTGAAGAAGATTCGCTTTCCAACATGTCTTCACAGTACAAATTGGGAATTGAGGATTTCACCTTCTTTCGTGTGCTGGGAAAAGGAAGTTTTGGAAAGGTTGGTATTCCAGTTTAAATACATTGCAACAGACTGTACTGTATGTGGCCTCATTTTATCACTGTATGGTCTGTGGCTTTTAATGGGGTTGTCGCATTCCTTGTTCCATGGCTGAGCAAAGGATACATTGGGAACACAAGGCTACACGGACACTGGCCTAGATTCACGTAGGGCGGCTTTACATTGTGCGGGCGTAGCGTATCTTATTTACGCTACTTAGAGAGGCAAGTGCTGTATTCACAAAGCACTTGCGTCCTAAGTTACGGCGGCGTAGCGTAAATTGTCCGGCGTAAGCATGCGTAATTCAAAGTAGGCAGGTCGTGGGCGTGTTGTATTTAAATTAAGCGTGACCCTATGTAGATGCATGGCCAAACAAACGGCGCATGCGCGCGCATGCTCAGTATCACGTCGTATTTACGTCCAAAGATACGCCGGCTCAATGCCTGTGACGTGACCGTAACCTACGCACAGCCCCATTCACGTACGACTTACGTAAACGACGTAAAAAGATACGCTTGTTCCAACGTCCATACTTTGCATGGGCTGCGCCACCTAGAGACCTGCTTTATCTTTACGCCGGCGTATGTCTTGTGTAAACGGCCTAACTAATTTTGACGGGCGTACGTACGTTCGTGAATCAGCGTATCTTGCTTATTTACATATTCAACACGGAAATCAACGGAAGCGCCACCTAGCGGCCAGCGTAAATATGCACCCCAAGATACGACGGCGTAGGAGACTTACGCCGCTCGTATCTTGGCCAAATCTATGCGTAACTGATTCTATGAATCAGGCGCATAGATACGACGGCGGCCATTCGGACTTACGACGGCGTATCTGGAGATACGCCGTCGTAAGTCTTTGAGAATCTGGGCCACTGTCTAAATATGACATGCGGGTTCCCAAACCCAACCCTGTGTGCGTTCAAAGACTAACACCTGCATGTCATATTGGGACACAATGGCTGTTTCTGAACAACTGTGTGTCCCAATAGACAACATTAAGATGTCTGCAAGGGAATGCACACAGCACCTGTGCATCACTGTGCCAGGATAAGATGGCCGTGCACGGGGCACGCATTTCATCACAACAAGGCCTAAAAGTCTGCAATGTTATATTGTTCCAGATATAGAGATATCTGCCTGTATGGCAGACTTTAGGCTACATTCATACCTGTGCGTTTCTGGAACAAGCGACAAAACCACAGAAAAACATGCTTTTTGCTACGCGGTTCAGAAATGTGCTTCAAATACACTATAAATACGTGCTGCTCTTGTGTTCCCATTATTTGTTAATGGCACCCTAAGCTCCAGTAGCAATAGCAAATGTGCTTTGTGTGGCACATGAACAGTGAAAAAAAGACAGACTTGGGACAGGCCCAGTCCAACATTATTAACCACTTGACGTCCGCGCTATAGCCGAATGACGGCTACAGCATGGACCTGAGTTTCCAGGAGGCCATCAATAGACGTCCTCCCCTTTTTGCGCACGCACCGAATCACTGAGACTCGGGTGATCACAGATCCGATCCCGGCCCCTTACCACGTGATCAGCTGTCAGCCAATGACAGCTGATCACGTGATGTAAACGAAAGCTCGGTAATCGGGTTTTTTTTTCCTCCTCACGCTGACAGCCAGCTTATGTGCAAGGGACATCGGTCCCGAAGAGGAAGGAGGCACATCTGCTTCATCTGTGCCCACAATTACTGCCTGTCAGTGCCCACCAGTGCCACCTATTAATGCCCACGAGTGCCACCTATTAATGCCCACCAGTGGTGCCAATCAGGGCCATCTAGCAGTGCTGCTTATCAATGTAACCTACCAGTGCTGATCAGTGCCCATCTTTGCCACCCATCAGTGCCCATCTTTGCCACCCATCAGTGCTCATCACTGCCACCTATCAGTGCCACCTATTAGTTCCACTTCTCAGTGCCACCTATCAATGCCCTTCAGTGCCACCCCTGTGTCACCTCTCAGTGCCACCTATCAGTGCCCACTCTTGTCGCCTTATCTGTGCCCATCAGTGCAGGCTATCAGTGCCCATCAGTGCAGCCTCATCAGCGTACAATGAAGGAGAAAAATTACCTGTTTGCAAAATTTTATAATAAAATATAAAAAAAAAATTTGGTCTTTTTAATTTTTTTTTTAACAAAAAATAAAAACCGCAGAGGTGATCAAACACCACCAAAAGAAAGCTCTATTTGTGGAAACAATTGAAATGAAATTTGAGTACAGGGTTGTATGACCGCGCGATTGTCATTCAAAGAGTGAGAGCGCTGAAAATTGGTCTGGGCAGGAGGGGGGTTTAAGTTCCCTGTAAGCAAGTGGTTAAAAAAAAAAAATTTGCAGTCAACCATGACACCTTGTGAGAAACCTCTGAAAGGTAAGAAATCTAGAAAAAATATGTTTTAGGTATGCTGTGTGAACAGGAACATATAACAGATATAGTATATACACATTAAAGGAACTTACATTCCATTACCTCTAACACAGTCGGAGAAGCACTCACATACACCCTCCTGTTGATGCTCCAGTTAACCTACCAGCGTGTTTATGGATTGTGGGAGGAAATTCGTACTAACTATATGAACTATTAGTAAATAGTCACCAGAGAGTGTTGACCCCAGTTCTGCAAAGGGTGTGTTGCTACCTGTATTAAATGTATCCAAAGAATACTAGTGTGTAAAAGCAGTTTTAACAGCAAGGCTGATATAATGGAGGTGAAAATTGACACCTTGGCATTTCCTACATCAGCGGCTTTTATTACTGCAAATCCTGCCTGACCGGTTTTTCTCAGGTATGACCTTCACTCTGAAGGCTTGGCTAGGAGTGCATCTCCATACTTTGACGTGATTCATAAACGCAGGCAGAGAAAAGCAGATCTAACACGTCATAACCCTTAGGAGAAAAATAGAACTGATTTTAATATTTAGCTCTTTTTATCAGTTCGAAGGAGAAGTGAGTCACAGGAGTTCACACGTTCTGCACTCCTGTGACCCATATTCAGCCAACAGCTGGCTAAAATCCACTGTCATTCCTAAACAACTGCTGGCTCAGCCTCTCGGTGCGATCCTGAGCCAGCCGCTCCCGCCCCCTGCACAGCCCCATGCTCCAGTGAGCGCTGCAGGGGCAGAGCACAGAACGGGTGACTGACAGTCACTGGCTTTTTGCTCACTAAAGACCTAGAACTGAGCGATCAGCGGTCTTTGATCGCTCAGTTGTTGGTTTTTGAGGTGGCAGGGGATTAATGATGCTTCCAGGTATGTGAGTATGTCCTTTAGCTTCTGATTTATCTCTGCCTGGCCATACACTGAACGAAAAAATCCCATCTAAACTATACAGAGCAGGTGGGCTCCTGGATTCCGATAGCCACTGGCAGCGACTGTCAGAATACTCAAACAGCGGCAGCATCTGATTGCATGCAGCTGCTGTTTGGTTGACCACTGCCTGCCTGACTATTTTTGATATTTCAATCAAAGGATGTCAGGCAGAAGGGGCCAACAGGATCACCTATGAAGCGAATTTCGCCTGCTTCATCAGGAACCTGCCAAGGTTTGCAGAGTGTATGTTTAGATCAAGTTCCAGGCAATAGTGCAGCTACAGACCCTACACTAATGGTATAGTATGTGAACCCCTGAATGTTTCCTCCCTATATCTCCCCCTCCTCTATCTGGCTGCCTCACATAGAGAGGGAAATCTTTGTAAGCTCTGTCACATCTTGTTGAAAGTATACTTTTAGGTGCTTTATGGATTGTTTTTGCTATAAAAAAAAACATAATGTACTTGAAAATTCATGCCGCATTCCCATTTATCTGTATAGCGGAATAAAAGCCGCTTGGACACATTTCACAAATGCATGTCAGCTGCAAAATACAATCCATCAAAGTAAAAACAAAGGCCCAGATTCACAAAGGGCTTACGACGGCGCAACGCAATGTGCGCCGTCGTAAGTCCTAATCTGGGCCGTCGTATCTATGCGACTGATTCTTAGAATCAGTTACGCTTAGATAACCATTAGATCCGACAGGCGTAAGGCTCTTACGCTGTTGGATCTTAAATGCAATTTTTTTTTCGCCGCTAGGTGTCACCTTCGTCGTTTTTCCCATCGGGTATGCAAATTGGCAAAATACGCGAATTCCCGAACGTACGCGCGGTCGACGCAGTGAAGTTACGACGTTTACGTAAGATTTGCGATGCGTAAAGTTGCCCCTGCTATATGAGGGGCAACCAATGTTAAGTATGGCCGTCGTTCCCGAGTCGAAATTTGAAAATTTACGTTGTTTGCGTAAGTCGTCCGTGAATGGCGCTGGACGCCATTTACGTTCACGTCGAAACCAATGACGTCCTTGCGACGTCATTTAGCGCAATGCGCAACGGGAAATTTTAGGGACAGCGCATGCGCAGTACATTCGGCGCGGGAACGTGCCTAATTTAAATGATCCACGCCCCCCTACCCGGATCATTTGAATTAGGCGGGCTTGCGCCGGGGGATTTACGCTACGCTGCCGCAACTTTACAGGCAAGTTCTTTGAGAATAAAGCACTTGCCTGTAAAACTTGCGACGGCGTAACGTAAATGACATACGTTACGCCGCCGCAGTTTTACGCCATTCTACCAGAATCTGGCCCAAAGTAAATATTAAAAAGTTTAAATTTCAGTCCAAGTCAACTATACGTATACGGTGCAAAGATATTGGTAAACTTTATTGCTATAATGGCAAGTAAGTGGTCTTTGCTTTTTTCCTTCACTGTTGACTTTAAAATGCTAAATCCATCTTTGTGACTATGTTTAATGTTACACACAAATATAGGGTGTAATCATAGGTGTGTGCAGCCTGATGAATTAAAGTGTGCACCCCAAAGCTCAAACACACATGCATGCGTGTATATATTCACACACACACTCTCTTATGGCACAGTGAAAGAGACGAGACGTACAGTAGCACTTCAGTAATTTCCCATCTCCATGTCGGCTCACAGACCGATCATGCTAATGCACACGGGGTAATTAGGGTGTGCCCAGGTACATCCGGCACACCCCCTGCGCGTGCCTCTTGGTGTAATATAAAACACGTTCGCAGTTTGTAGACCCCCAATTCCCACACTACTCCCTGATCCCACTTCTTTCAGAATCAGGTTTTTTTCCCCCAGCACAGCCGCAGATTCACAGGAATCTGTGAATGAAAGAACTACAAGTCCCAACCTCCACTGCAGTTCTCCAGGTACGGTGATGCCACTGCACTAGTATTCCATTGATAATATTTCCAGGCCTGCAATCAAAGGTTTGCACCTCAATATAGAAATGCCGCTGAAGGCATAGACTTCACGAACCAGACCTTTGTACCCATGATCCACTGATGTTGGTAAATGGAGAGATGTAGTTTGCTGAAGTTATGTGCAGATCTTGACTTTACCTGTAGTTGAGCATGACAATCGCCACTGAGCCTTCTGATAGGTCAGTGAGGCTGTTCATCACATTGTCAGACCAATAATAAGGTTTTGGTGGCGGAGTTAAAGGGGTTGTAAAAGGTAAAAAAAAAAAAATTCCCTAAATAGCTTCCTTTACCTTTAGTGCAGTCCTCCTTCACTTACCTCATCCTTCGATTTTGCTTTTAAATGTCCTTATTTCTTCTGAGAAATCCTCACTTCCTGTTCTTCTGTCTGTAACTCCACATATTAATGCAAGGCTTTCTCCCTGGTGTGGAGAAAGCCTCCTGAGGGGGCGAGCAGGAGTGTCAGGACGCCCACTGACACACAGCTTCTTTCTCTATCTGCAAAGTAGAGAGTATCCTGACTTGCCTGCTCGCCCCCTCCCCCCTCAAGAGGCTTTCACCACACCAGGGAGAAAGCCTTGCATTACGGTGTGTAGTTACAGACAGAAGAACAGGAAGTGAGGATTTCTCAGAATAAATAAGGACATTTAAAAGCAAAATCAAAGGATGAGGTAAGTGAAGGAGGACTGCACTAGGGTAAAGGAAGCTATTTAGGGATTTTTTTTTTTCACCTTTACAACCCCTTTAACCACTTCCCGCCCGGCCTATGGCCGATTTACGTCCGGGAAGTGGTTATGAAATCCTGACAGGACGTTCTAGAACGTCCTGCAGGATTTCATGCCGCGCGCGCCCGTGGGGGCGCGCATCGCGGCGATCGGTGATGCGGGGTGTCAGTCTGACACCCTGCATCTCCGATCTCGGTAAAGAGCCTCCGGCGGAGACTCTTTACCACGTGATCAGCCGTGTCCAACCACGGCTGATCACGATGTAAACAGGAAGAGCCGTCGATGGCTCTTCCTCACTCGCGTCTGACAGACGCGAGTAGAGGAGAGCCGATCGGCGGCTCTCCTGACAGGGGGGGTTCGCGCTGATTGTTTATCAGCGCAGCCCCCCCTCGGATCGCCACACTGGACCACCAGGGATGCCCACCCTGGAGCACCAGGGTGGGCAAAAAAAAAAAAAATGCCAGCAAAAAAAAAAAAAAAAAAGTCTAAAAAAAATATAAAAAAAAAAGCATTAGAAAAAAGATGCCAGTCAGTGCCCACAAATGGGCACTGACTGGCAACCTGTCAAAAATCAGTGCTGCCACCCCAGTGTCCATCAGCGCCACCCCAGTGTCCATCAGCGCCACCCCAGTGTCCATCAGCGCCACCCCAGTGTCCATCAGTGCCACCCCACAGTGCCCATCCATGCCCAGTGCCCACCTATCTGTGCCACCCATAAGTATCCATCAGTGCCGCCCATGAGTGCCCATCTGTGCCGCCTATGAGTGCCCAGTGCCGCCTGTGTGTGCCCATCAGTGCCGCCTATGTGTGCCCATCAGTGCCGCCTATGTGTGCCCATCAGTGCCGCCTATGTGTGCCCATCAGTGCCGCCTATGTGTGCCCATCAGTGCCGCCTATGAGTGCCCATCAGTGTCGCATACCAGCGCCGCCAATCAGTGCCACCTCATCTGTGCCCGTCAGTACTACCTCATCGATGTCCATCAGTGCCATCTCATCGGTGCCCATTAGTGCCGCCATATCAGTGCCCGTAATTGAAAGAGAAAACTTATTTACAAAAAAATTAACAGAAAAAAATAAAAATGTAATTTTTTCCCCAAATTTTCAGCCTTTTTTTAGTTGCGCAAAAAAAAAAAAATCGCAGAGGTGATCAAATACCACCAAAAGAAAGCTCTATTTGTGGGGAAAAAAGGACGCCAATTTTGTTTGGGTACAGTGTAGCATGACCGCGCAATTGCCATTCAAAGTGCGACAGTGCTGAAAGCTGAAAATTGGCTTGGGCGGGAAGCTGCGTAAGTACCTGGTATGGAAGTGGTTAAGCTCAAATTCAAGAGGCACGGTTAAGATTTACTCAGCTGATTATTTTCACCCTCCGTTTTCACGAACGGTATCCTCAGTTTCTTTATTTCTCCATCATTGATCAGTTTGAGCTTCCCAGGTTTGTGACAATAGCACTTACAAAAAAGGTATATTCTCATTATGTTTGTTTACTGTTGAGTTAAACTATTGACTACAGCACAAGGAAATGTAAGTGTAAAGTCCTATGATCTCTTTCTGATCCTCAGGTCATGCTTGCCAAGTCTCGGGATGGGGATAACCTGTATGCAGTAAAGGTGTTAAAGAAGGATGTGATTCTTCAGGACGATGATGTTGAATGCACCATGACGGAGAAACGCATCTTGTCTCTGGCGTGTAATCATCCGTTCCTAACACAGCTCTTCTGCTGCTTCCAGACTCCGGTGAGTCCCCACATTGCAACAGCTGAACCCGGATTCAAGGAGCACTTTACATAGAGCATTCTGTATGTGTAGGGTTGCCACCTCATCCCTTTAAAACTGAACACATTAATTACACAGGTTCTGTGGCTGATTTAGGCTGGGTTCACACTACTACACTACTTTCATCCTACTTTGCTCTGCTACATTGGTCCTACATTTATCCTACATTGGCCCTACATCCATCCTACTTTCATGAACAGGATACTACTTTGGTCCGACTTCAATGATATTCAATGGGCCTGAAGTAGGATCAATGTAGGACCAAAAGTAGTACAGGGAGCATTTTCAAAGTCGGACCGACTTGTGTAGGACCAGTTAAGACAGCTCTCATAGGGAAACATTGATTTTCACACGTCATGCTACATGAGGCTCCCAATGTAGGACCGTTTGTCGGACAAGTGTGAACCCAGCCTAAGGCTGGGTTCACACTACTACACTACTTTCATCCTACTTTGCTCTGTGTTCAATGTTTCCCTATGAGAGCGTCTTGTAGCGTCCTACACAAGTTGGTCCGACTTTGAAAATGCTCCCTGTACTACTTTTGGTCCTACATTGATCCTACTTCAGGCCCATTGAATATCATTGAAGTCGGACCAAAGTAGTATCCTGTTCATGAAAGTAGGATGGATGTAGGACCAATGTAGGACCAATGTAGCAGAGCAAAGTAGGATTAAAGTAGTGTAGTAGTGTGAACCCAGCCTAAGGTGGTAATTAAACTAGTTTAGTACCTTATCTGCAATCAAATTAGTCTCAGAACCTGTGTAATTCATATGTATTTGGGTTTAAAGGGATGATGTGGCCACCCTATGTATGTGTCCTTACTTGAAAGCTAATTCCTCCTTTCTGACCACTGTGACAGAGGGAGGCTCTGTCGCTGTAAGAATATAAGAAAGTATGACACAGGATTCACATTAAGGGTTAATGCGAGGCTCAGAACCAGTGGCGGCCCATCAATAGCGGATGAACGGGTGCCGCCCCCCCCCCCAAAAGCTAGACATGAAAAAAAATGTGGTCCTTTAAGTGTGTACGGACGCCGGGCACTGAGCTGTCTATGGGAAGCTTGAATATTGCAATCAGGTGATTGCAGCTGAAAAGCTTCATTGGGCGGTCTTTGGAGTGTCCTTAGGGCGCAAGCCATGCGACCGGAACACTCCCACTCTACACTGATTTGGACTGTTGCCTGTTTGTGATTGGTGGTAATGGAGGACGGTAGGCGGTGCTTTTCGCGAAAAACCATCACTTCCGATTTCCCACCACTCACTCGGCATGAAATGGAAGCAGAGCACGGGCAACCGGACAGGTAAGGTAAGCAGCGCCATCCATCTCAGTGCCGCCCACGGGCCTCAGCTCGCGCTGTGTGGGCATGACTTCAGGTGGCTGTTTGCCGGGGTTGCCATAGTGCTTTCAGCCGCCACTGCTCTGGTGATCGGTGCTGCCAGCACGGAGGAAGGTATGCGGAGAGTCTATGGGGAGGGGTCTTCTGTAGAAATAAGAAGAATGTTCGTTTTGTGTTACCGAGAAGTAAAACTTCCGGAGCTGTGACATGTATTTTAATACTGGGCTTTACTGACAACACTGTGAGCATGCTGTGTACTATATATAATAATGTATTCATATCCCCATTATCTGTGTGTATATCATCATCATCACTCAGCAGGAGGATTCATATTCTGCTGTAACACTCCAACTCCTGGCCATCCATCCCATCACTATGGCCCCGTACACACGACCGAGGAACTCGACGTGCCAAACACATCGAGTTCCTCGTCGAGTTCAGTGTTGAAGCCGCCGAGGATCTCGGCGGCCGACTTTTCCCATTGACTAATGAGAAAATAGAGAACATGTTCTCTATTTGGCCCGACGTCGGCTTCCTCGCTGAAAAGTGTACACACGACCGGGTTTCTCGGCAGAATACGGCTCGGACCTAGTTTCTGGCTGAATTCTGCCGAGAAACTCGGTCGTGTGTATGGGGCCTATGTCTCCTTTACAAAGTGCAACATGCGATTAGCCCTTTCATCATTGGGAGATTTGTGATTTTGGAGCAGCAAAAGTCACAAAGCATTAAATAATATTGTTTTTCAAACCCAGACGTACACAAAGCAGTAAGGGCTCATTCACACCTGCGTGGCGCACTAACTAATGTGCTCTTCTTGGCGTATGCTGTCGCATGAAAATCACAACAGATGTGCCAATAAAAGCTCTGCACCTTTTTGACTGGTGACCTTCATGGGCTTTAGATACCGAAAGGTCTTGGCAACAAAACACACATTTCCT
This sequence comes from Rana temporaria, assembly GCF_905171775.1. NCBI lineage: Eukaryota > Metazoa > Chordata > Amphibia > Anura > Ranidae > Rana > Rana temporaria. The sequence continues at coordinate 34,505,880 of NC_053501.1, read as the reverse complement.
AGCCACGTTTTGGGGCGCCATTAAGACATCATTTATACCTGCTCTTTCTGGGAACGTGTGGAAAACACGGAACAACTGTACATTGTGCTGCCAGTGCCATTCATTAGGAAACAAGAGACAAATGCGGCAAAACACACGGTAAAAAAGCTTGCAAAGCTTATCGCCTGAAAAGGCGGGGGAGCCTCTTTTGGCGCATTTGTCGCATGGAGGGCATCCCATTCCAGTGAATGGGCTGTTAGATGCTGTCACGCAAAAAAAGAGAAAATGTTAATATGGAATGGTGATAATGATTGATTCTTGGCACAATTCTCAGGATTAACCCCATTTCTGCCGTTTGACCCAAATTGTAATAATGAGACATGCAAACCAGACAGACTTTTCACATCCTCACCTTTCAGCGTTGAATCAGCAAGAGAGCTAGCTGGAGCCTGAGCGGCTCCTTTTATCAACCACATGACATCATACACGTGAACACACTGATTGGTTAATTCTATACAATTCAGCCCCCTATTACACGCCCCCTGTGACATCTGTTCTGGGCATGGAGCCCTCATAGGTCAGTTCATATAAGGATGGTTTCTTCTTGGAACTCCATTTTTGGGCATGCTGCAGAAATCATCCTTCTTGCCATGTGGCATAAAAGTTCCCTCAGTAAAGTTTCATATTTGTTCAGTGGAATGAGGAGTTTAGGAGTGCAGTAGAAAGGAGGGGCCGGAGGACAAGGAGCGAGGGGGGGGGGGGTTTGAACACATCTGAATAACTCTCCGTTGTCTCTTTTCCAATGCCAAATTGTACTTGTAACTTTAAAACATATCTGTTTCTTCATTTTTAAGGATAATATCAGCATTGTAACGTATACCGATACATACATATGCATATATATCTTATATAGATAATGAATATATAAACAATATAAGGAAAGAAAAACAACATTTGAGTGATTTTAGCACAAAGTAGCATATAATAAAATATTAATTTTATTTCACGTCCATCACAATGGTCCTTGCCCCCCCCCCCTTTTTTTCACCCCCTCTCGCTCTGGTCTTTCTATTTCTCTATCAGTCCCCCACTGTTTTTGTCCTCTATTGGGACTCCCATATAGGGACAACTACGAGATACTAATAGTATATATGTTGTGCAAATGCTTCGATCAGAGGGGAGGCTGGCTTTTAGATCCTTATTCTGTTGTGCTGCCTTAATCTGTAAATCCTGTTTGTGTTGAATTCATACAGTAGCTTATATTAATTATCACTTTGAATGAGTCCCAACGGTTGTGCTGGTTTGCCTCATTTCTCTCTGTGAAAAATGTAATCAAAGAATGTAAAAAATAAATAAAAATAAGCAAAGATAAAAAAGGCAGCTGAGCCGCAGTATTACTGCCAACCTGGCCCCCCCACGAACGCTGTGGCCACAGCATTTTTAACTCAGGCTGCAGAGGTTGACAGACAGCTGCATGCCAAACGCCTGGCTCGCACTTGCGGTGTGCTCCCACAATGTAAAATTGAAATTCAGCAATTAAAAAGTAAAATAAATAAACAAGTGTCAGGAAACGGGGCAGTAGCACCTCCTGAATGCATATTAGCTGCTGCTGTAAAACCCTCAGAAAATCGACCCACCATGGATCCCTTTTCAGAGGGTTGTAAGCTCTGCACCTATCTAAAATACACTTAAATTAAGGTTTGTACTTCGGTATGGATCTGCGTCTGGAGGAATAGGGCCAGATTCACATAGAATCTGGCTGCGATGCGGCGGCGTAACGTATCCCATTTACGTTACACCGCCGCAAGTTTACAGCGTAAGTGCCTGATTCACAAAGCACTTGCCTGTAAACTTGCGACGGCGTAGCGTAAATCCGCACGGCGCAAGCCTGCCTAATTCAAATGGGGCGTGCACCATTTAAATTAGGCGCGTTCCCGAACGTACTGCGCATGCTCCGTCCGTAAAATTACCCGACGTGCATTGCGCTAAATGACGTCGCAAGGACGTCATTGGTTTCGACGTTAACGTAAATGGCGTCCAGCGCCTTTCACAGACGACTTACGCAAACGACGTGAATTTTCAAATTTCAACGCGGGAACGACGGCCATACTTAACATTGGAAATAGAAAAAGGAATTACCGCGCTAAAGAACAGTCAAAAAAATTACTAACAAAGCTGCAACAACAGAGTGTCATACATACACAATATGAATAGAAACAGGGGGAAAAGAAGTTGCGCTAGTAATTAATTAACATTGGCTAGACCACCTAGAGGGCAGCCTTAGTTTTACGACGCGTATCTCGACGGAAACAACAGAAATTTAGAGCGTACGTTCGTGAATCGGCGTAACTGGTCATTTGCATATTCTACGCCGACCGCAATGGAATCGTCACCTAGCGGCCGGCCTAGAATTGCAGCCTAAGATCCGACGGTGTAAGTCAATTACACCTGTCGGATCTTAGTGAGAACTATGCGCCTGATTCTATGAATCAGGCGCATAGTTACGACGGGCGGATCTCAGAGATACGACGGCGTATCAGGAGATACGCCGTCGTATCTCTTTTGTGAATCTGGCCCATAGTTTTTAGGGGTATGAGCATTGCACCTTTGATCCACTAATTGCAGCTGCAATGCCTTGCAAAACATTAATTTATGCACTTTTGTTTTGTGTTTTTTTTATCAATGTGTGTGCTTTTATTTTTTATGCTCTTAAAGCCCAACTCCAATAAAAAAAGCTTTATTTTTTTGTATACTGTAGGCATTCAGAAAACTTCAGAACTTTTCTGAAAATATAATTGCTATCTGGGTCCCCACTGGAAAGAATTTTTGTTTGGCGGATGTCTGTCCTATCTTGTGGTGACCAGCAGAGGGCACTGTTGCATTAAAATCAATTGTACTTTTTCTGCTGATTATTCTTTTCACCTGTGTCTGCCTTCTTCACATTACACATAGCTGGAAATGTATATGTGCAGTTGCATTGTACACTCCCAGGCCAATGGGGAATTTTTCTTATGCGAGTCCGCCTAAAACTGAAAGCCGTGTTTATCCCGCAGATGGCCCTCAGTCTGGTTAATAATTGTTAGATGCAGCCGCTCTAAAGAATCCAGGAAAAGCAGATTCCATAAGTCAATGTCAGTCTACTCAGACACTAAATGAGATTTATTGGCTTCATGCTGCTGCTAACTGCACAGCACACACATGTTGTAATATTATGGTTATTGCACTTGCTAATATGCGAGATTCCCAAGCCCAAGGATCTTTTTTGCTTTCAGTAAAACAAATTTTGTCTATAGGTTTTTTGTGTTTGTTTTTTTGTGTTCACATACACATGTGCCTATTGTGGCTACAGTCCCCAACTCAGGGCTTTTTTTCAGGGGGAACTCGGTTCCACCACCTTTGGCTCAGACCACGTTGGTGCCTGCTCACCACAATCACTTGTAAACACAGAGGTCTGGTTTCTGTGTTTACAAATGACAGCTCTGCACTCTGTGTGTAACCCCCCTAAACTCTGTACTCTGTATGTAATGCAATCCTGGTATTTAACGCCCCTTTAAGACCCTTCTACTGTTTGTGAAATCTGAACGGGGTCATGGTTGAGTTCCTGCACCTATTTTCTGAGAAAAAAAGCTCTGCCCCAACTAACAATAAACAAATGCTGACCTTCCCTATATCTGCACAGCACAAATATTGTACCTTATTTTATCAATGCAAGTCCATAGGCTATATGTAAAAAAGGGAGAGAAGGGCGCACCGACCTTGTGCATTATCTTTGGCAATGTTTAATTATTAAAATGTACAAAGATCATGGCTACTCACAAAACAAATTAAAATATAAGCGTATTCACAACTCCGTCAACAGGGATAGATGCCTCCTGAAGGCCTTCTACTGAAACCAGACAGTCGGAGGGTGCAGACGACTTGTATTACGGCCTACGCGTTACGAGGGCGCGCCCTCTTCCTCAGAGCCAAAGTAGTAGCAGTTTATAGGCTATGCTGTTAACCTTTTATTAAAAGTGGTTGTGACACTGAACAAAACTTTTTTTTTTTACTTGCACATTCTGGAGTCTACACACATTCTTTGTAATTTTCTGGCAAGAGTTGTTCAGCAAGGATGCCAAATGTGCCTGTACCGTATGGCTAGCCTTGATGTATTATAGCTTTAATATTTATTATTCAAAATTGTCCAAAAAAAAAACACACGTTTTGGTAGGCTGACGCCTTAAGAGTTCCTTTCACTGGAACTAAGGGGCCAAGGTCAACCCCTGAAAAACATCCCCACACCATAATCCCCCTCCACCAAATGATTTGGACCAGTGCACAAAGCAAGATCCATAAAGACATGGATGACTGATTTTGGGGTGGAGGAGCTTGACTGGCCTCAACACAATAAAACACCTTTGGGATGAATTTTAGCGGAGACTACCAGCCAAGCCTTCTTGTCCACATCAGTGCCTGACCTCACAAATGCTCTTCTGGAAGAATGGTCAAACATTCCCATAGACACACTCCTAAACCTTGTGGACAGCCTTCCCAGAAGAGTTGAAGCTGTTTTAGCTGCAAAGGGTGGGTCACCTCAATATTGAACCCTACGGGCTAATACTGGGATGACATTAAAGTTCATGTGCGTGTATATATAAAGGCAGGTGTCCCAATACTTTTGACAATATAGTGTATATATAATGTCCTTTTGAATACTCATTTTAAAAATCAAATCATATCCAACTGGGTACTTTTCTAAACTCACTAGGTGGCGCTGCCTGTCAAATTCAGATTGACTTGGCTGGCAGGGTTGCGACACCAATATATTTTGCTGTTTGTAAAAATATATATATACATTCAGGAGGTGGCAGGAGCACCTTCTGAATGCCTGTCAGTGACTTCTGAGCTGGTCTCTCAAAAGCAATCCACCATTAATTATGTTTCAGGGCATGGGCCCTACCCCAAGGCTCTGTTTACATCTGTGCTTTAATGGTACCCTAATTGTTCCCAGCAAATATGTGTTTACATGTGTAGCACTACCCCCTGAAGTAGCTGCTGGTTTAGATTTGGGTTTTGCACGTTACCTCTAAGCTCGTTGTCAAGGGAAGAAAGTCTGTAGAAATTGCAATGTCCACACAAGATGTAAAACCTTCAACTGTTTTATTTTTGCTGCATAAAACTTGTGGAGAAAGTGGAGAGTATAGAGAGAAGGGGAAGGTTCAGGTACGCAGTACAGAATGCACAAAAATATCTAAAGTTCCAATCAATCAGTCACCACTCTCTCCTGAGTGGGTATTGCTCACCCTGATAGATCCCTCACATTGAACAGTCTCTGCTCATGGATAGCCAGGAATCCTCTGCCACAGAATGTAAGTCCCGAACTTCCAGCCTTACAGTAAAGAGCCTTTAAGCCAATCCGGCGAACTGTAAGACAAGTAGAGCTGTGGATCCCTGTATAACAAAGTCACCAGGCCTATCCCGAGACATTAGCTTGCTTTGTTTGGTCTCCTCCAGGGCAGGTCCTTTGTTAATCGCTTCCCTCACTTGGATGGACAGCTTGGGGTCCCCTTGAGAATCAGCATAGCTGGGTCTACTCAATAGAGATGCAGCCTCAGACCAACATGGTCCCAGGGCTGGAATCACACACACGCATACCTCACGTCAGGAGGGCCTCGAGGCAAAGAACCCTGTTTGCCCGTTAAGTACCCCTTCCCGGCATGCACAGCGGGGCACCACTCCCACTGGGCTGCTGTCGAGAAGGGTCACCCAATACACTATGGTTTGCTTGTGTTCCAACATTGGCCTGAAGTGGTAACGCCACCTACAGGCAACAGTGGGAAATCCTATCCAACACAACTATAGCCAGAACAGAGGCTAATTTTATGAAATTAAACACAGTCTGAGTCCACTATTGGCTCAGACACCCTCTAAATTTAGAATAGCGCCCCAGTCATTGGGATCAGGGCGCTACACATGTATGGCAAAATGTGGCAAACATGCTAAAATGTGCAGTAAAAAAACGCACCAAGCTCTACACCCCAAAAAGGCGTAGGAGCTTCTTTGACGTATTTGCACGTATGGTAACCCAATCCAATGATTGGACTGGTTCTATGCATGTTCTCAAAAAAACATGTAAAAAAAAAAAACACATTGCAAACACAATCCATACAGCCTAAGGGCAAAATCATTGGGCAGATTCAGATAGAGATACGACGGCGTATCTCCTGATACGCCGTCGTATCTCTGAGTTCCGTCCGTTGTATCTATGCGCCTGATTCATAGATCAGGTTCCGCATAGATCTCCCTAAGAGCCAACAGGTGTAAGTGACTTACACCGTCGGATCTTAGGCTGCAATCTCACGCTGGCCACTAGGTGGCGCTTCCGTTTGTATACGCGAGGAATATGCAAATGAGGAGTTACGCCGATTCAGAAACGAACGACCGCCCGGCGCATTTTTTTTACATCGTTTGCGTTCGGCTTTTTCCGGCGTATAGTTACCCCTGCTATATGCGGCGTATCCTATGTTAAGTATGGCCGTCGTTCCCGGGTCGAATTTTGATTTTTTTACGTCGTTTACGTAAGTCGTTTGTGAATACGGATGGACGTAATTTACGTTCACGTCGAAACCAATGACGTCCTAGCGACGTCATTTGGAGCAATGCACGCTGGGAAATTTAGCGGACGGCGCAGTTCGTTCGTCGCGGGGACGTGCCTGATTTAAATTTTACACGCCCCCTAGCCGCGGAATTTGAATTCCGCCGGGGGATTTACGATACGCCGCCGCAACTTTAGAGGCAAGTGCTTTCTGAATAAAGCACTTGCCTCAAAAACTTGCGGCGGCGTAACGTAAATCAGATAGGTTACGTGAATCTAAAGATCCGCTGACCTATTTGAATCTGGCCCCATATCTTTTGATCCTGCCCAAAATCTAGTGCTGCCCTGTGTACTTTTCAATGTTGTCTCAAGCGGTCCTTCCTTTCTGCACAGCTTAATGTTGTCACACTGAGGCATGAAGTGTGTTACTGGCAGGATCAACGGCTGACAATAAAGGGGGAAAAAAAGCTGGGAAAAAAAGCAGCACTTTAATAACTGTAACATTAGGTGTATTGGATGCAATATCGGCTTTGTTTTTTTTTTGGCTTGAAAGGTGGAGCTCCCATTTAAGGTGATCTCTGTGCTGTTGCTTGTCAACAGTTGAGACAAAACACATTTTCCCCCGAGGGTCTGATCTGGTGTTTAGTTAAATGTCAGGATCAGCCTATGTTCTGTACAAGTCCTGCCTGCTCTCCACTACTTATTGCATGAAATGTATGTGGAGTAATTGTAGACCGCAAGCTCTGCGGCCATTCCATGGTGACAAGTGTCGTGTTTCTTTAGCATAGATCAGAAGTGTCGCCAGGCTGCCGCTGACAGCTTGGACATGTGACTTCAGCCTAATGTGTCAGGACATGTGGGAAGGGGTCCTTCAGGTCATGTGCTGGGAATGCCACGAAAGTCAACCTTGTACCCCCATGGTGCCCAGAGTTTTCAGCAAGGTGACCATCAGTGTGTAATTCCTATTACTCTGCTGCGGAGGAGATCTAAGGTCATGCAAAACACACTTATGATATGTATTTATAGTTTGACACCGATATCATCTGTCCTGTACACAGGGGGATTAGGTTGCCCGCTATAACATAAGAACATATATTGCTGGTTTTCTTGTTGGCCAATGTTGTGTCCTTAGGAAGGCCATACATGAGTATTTTTTTTATTGCCGTATTTATCGGGGTATTGCGCGCTCCGGCGTATAGCGCGCACCCCTAATTTTGACCCTAAAATCATGTAAAAAAACATTTTATTACATTTTACTACTTACAGTTTTGGTGTCTTGCCCGGCGTCCATCGGCGGCCTCGTCCGGTCCGGCGTCCGTCTGCGGCCTCTGTGGTGTCCTCCCGCGCTGTCTTCATGTCAAATCCCCGCTTCCCGTGCTCAGTTTGAAGCCTCCGCCGACGCATACCGAGCGCAGTACACTTGGGTATTCTCGGCCAGGCTTGGCTTCTCACGCATAAACGTCACAGAGCGTGACTACGAGCGAAGCCGAGCCTGTCCGAATGTACCCGAGTGTACTGCGCTCGGTATATGTCGGCGCAGGCATTCAAACACGGCGCAGGTATCGGCGTATATCGCGCACCCACGATTTTGTCGTGAAAAAAGTGCGCGATATACGCCGATAAATACGGTAATTCAACCTTCAGGCCTCATGCACACTGGACGTTTTTGGATGTTTTTACAGCTGCTGTTTTTGGCTTCAGACGTTTTTTTTTTTCTACAGTCAATAAACTCTCCATCCTGTTATCCTATGTGTCCATGCACACAGAGGCTGTTATCAGCAGTTTTTGGCTGGGGTGTTTTATATCTTTAAAAAAAAACGCTGATAAACATTTAATAAACGCTCAAAAACGCAGCTCACCAGCATTTTTTAACATTTTAGGCCTCATGCACACTGGACGTTAAAATAACGTTATAAAAACGGCAGTAGCTTTGCAGTGAGTTTTCCTTTTTTTTTTTGCTTATTTCAACGTTTTTTCAATAGCGTTTTTTGCGTTTAATAGCGTTTTTTTGCGTTTTTCCGCGTTGGCGTTTTTTAGCTTTTTTTGGTTGAAGAAAACATTTTTATTTTCTTTTTCAATGGATTAAAAACGTTAAACGCTGGTGAGTGACGTTTTTGAGCATTTATCAGCGTTTATTGACGTTTATCAGCATTTATCAGCGTTAGAGCGTTTTTACAGCTGAAAAATGTCTCTCAGAACCCATTAGTGTTTTTTTTTTTTACTGCTCAAAAACACCACTGCCCAAAACTGCTGATAACAGCCTATGTGTGCATGGACACACAGGATAACATGATGGAAAGTTTAATGACTGTAGAAAAAAACGTCTACTGCCAAAAACGTCCAGTGTGCATGAGGCCTTAGATCCATTTTTTGAAAACAAAACTCTAACGCGAAAAACGCTATTGCAAAAATGCTAAAAAACTCACTGCAAAGCTACTGCCGTTTTTATATCGTTATTTTAGGCTGCATTCACACCTGAGCGTTTTTTCGCCTGAAGCGCGACGCCCCAAAACGCTAGAGGGGAAAAAATACATTATTCTCTATGGAGATGGTTCACATCTCCACTACAAAACGCCTGACGCAGAACGCCTGAAGCCCAAACAAGTTCTGGACCCTTTTTTGTCGCTCGAATTTGGGCGTTTGGGCGTTTTACATTGGTGACCCTAGACCTGTAAAAAATCGCGGTAAAAAACTATGCGTTTTGTCGCGGCAAATCGCGGTAAAAAACGATGCGTTTTGTCGCGGCAAATCGCAGTAAAAAACGCCGCAAAAAGCTACGCTCAGGTGTGAATGAAGCCTTAACGTCCAGTGTGCATCAGTCAAAGATCTTTCAGGAAAAACCCGACATGCTTATTGTACACAAGTCGATCAACTTGTATACAACCCGCAAAAACCCATACATGGATCATAATTCATCTAGTCATTGCTGAACTGGCTGATGTAGGGTGAACTCTGATGGGGGCCCTGATGTATGGGGGACAAAAAAGGGAGAAAGAAAGGCGCACCAGCCTCGTGTACTACCGTTTGGCAAATTTTAATGAAAAATAAGAATGATGAAAACTACTCACAAACAAAGGATGATAAAAGGCTTGTCAAACGAAAATTGAAATACCCCTCAAACCACACTCCAGAATGTAGGGGGGGGGGGTGGCGAGGTGTGTTGCTGCTTGGCTGACGCGTTTCGAGGTGTCAGAGACCTCTTCCTCAGAGCCCAGCAGTCCCCCCCACAACCCTGATGTGGGGGGGAATCCTGATGGGGACCCTGATGTAGGGGGAATCTGATGGGGACCTTGATATATGGGAGACTCTGATGGGTATCCTGAAGTAGGGGGAACTCTGATGGGAACCCTGATGTAGGGGGAATCTGATGGGGACCTTGATGTACAGGAGACTCTGATGGGTACCCTGATGTAGAGGTAAGGGGTAAGTAAGCTGAAGACAAAACTATAAAGTGTTTTATCATGCTTATTCGAATACCCTGGGAATTGGGGCAATATTGTCAATCATGGAGACCTCTGATGATGGTATGTGGCGGTATCAGAATATTCTAATAGTCGGCATTGTATTTTTAACATGGCAGGTGGACTTTAAGCAGTGTTGTGTTTTTGAAATGTAGAGATCCCAGAGTGTAGGAAATAGATGTTGTGTGTTCCAGACCAATGGTTTGGAATGTGAAACATGTCTTGTGATAGATAGAGCCCTCTCCCGCTGTGCTCCCAGTAAAAGGCAAAGCATTAACCTGTGTCAGGTCAGGTGACATTTTGTGCATGGATTTCATACTGTACATGTCTCACATTGTTTTTTGCAAGTGCAGGGGAAGGGAGAGGACAATAATAGTCCCTAATGAACTCTGTTTTTAAAGGGCAATCCTGAGAGCAGGTCAGAGGAGTTGGGTGGGGTCACCCCAGTACTTGCATGTCACCAGTCCAAGTGCTCAGGAAGTGCTTGTAAAAAAAAAAGTCAAATCTCCATCTCCTGAACAGTATGTGTGCTGCTACTACCTGAATCTTCCGGTTATATCAGATCCCTGGTCTCCAGTTGGGTGCTATGGTTCCTCTTGCTTGCTTCTACATCATTATGCTGAAGCAACCAGCAGGAGGAACCACAGAAAATGTCTGTAGCACCCTCTAGCTGGTGCGCTAAGTGTACATAGTTTAGTTGTTAGTGTGGGTAAATTGGAATGGCTGAAAGCCAGGCCTGGGTTGAATCTGGGTCAGGGTTTAGTGAATCAGGGAGGCTGGATGACTAAGCTGACAGCTCTTCTGGTGCCTTTCCCTGTTTTCTGGAACCTTGGAGAAGATTCTGTATGTAGTGGTGGAAACTAGGAGGGACTGTCACATATTTGAGGACTCTAGCTAATCCCCAGCAAATAGGTCCTGGAAGGGGGCAGCTGCTCTCATAAAAAGGTATGAGTCAGGCCAGTAGGGGAAGTTGTGTGGAAGATGGATATGGAGTGCTGAGGAGGCTGTCGGAGACACAAGCAGGGCATGCCCTAGTCTGGGGGAAGGTGTGACCTCGACTTCGACCTCAGGTCTGGGGCTCGGGTGCTGGAAGGATTTCCCACAACATGGAGGAACCCCTTCCTGGAGGCATGGGAGCAAGGAGAGGAAAGGGGGAGCAGATCGGCATGTCTGGGAGATCTCCTGAGAAGTTAGCCAGGTGGGCTGGTGAGTATTCTGTGTGGGAGGACTGTGGTGAAGTTGGTGATAGGGGTAGCTGCAGCCAGGCGGGTTGGCAGTGCCTAAGGAGGTGGTGCTTGGATCAGTAGCCACAGGAGGAGTGAATAATGCTGTACACTGACTTTTTGCTACACATCTAAGGGGCCCCCGAAATCCCCCCCCCGAAATAAGACAACAGTAAAGTTAGCCCAATTTTTTTTTATATTGTGAAAGATAATATTACGCTAAGTTAATTGATACCAAACCTGTCACGCTTCAAAATTGCGCCCCCTTGTGGAATGGCGACAAGCTTTTACCCTTAAAAATCTCCATAGGCGACGTTTAAAAAATTCTACAGGTTGCATCTTTTGAGTTACAGAGGAGGTCTAGAGCTAGAATTTTTGCTCTCGCTCTAACGAACAGGGCGATGCCTCACTGGGGGGGCGGCGGAATTCCCAATGGGGCACTAGTTCTGGTGACCTGGGGGTCCCAAAGAAATTCCTTTTATTTGCAGAGATATCATTTCACTTCCTGTTTTGGCTGTGGGACAGGAAGTGAAGGTCAATCTTCCCGATTGGGTAAAGAGGACAAAAATAAACCATACAGGGGTTATAACCCTCCCCTGCTCTTTCTAAAATGGAATAAAGAAAGGTTTTGCTTATAAATATACTTTAAACATGTGATCAGAAGCTGCTGTTTGTACACATTCCAGGACAGTTACTATGTTGCTATCTAGCAGACTGGCCATTAAAAATGACTCACTATGCTATAATTTATAGTTTGTCTTGCAACATGAAGTTTTATGTTCTATGTATTAATTTACTGCAGCTACTTTGTCTATTTACTTTTACAACTAGCTTTAAAGGCAAATAATAAAAATAATATTTTATTTGAAACCTTGCATATTCTGCACAACATAAAGCATTGTTGGCAGGGGATTGTCTGACCATTAGTACGATCCTTCTGACAATTATGGTTCAACAAATGTTGAATGGCAGACTAGTAAATTTTCGGCAGACAACGGTCTGCTGTCTGATTTTCGTATCGTCGGTACACAAGTCCATCACGCAAGTCGAAAGTACAAACACGCATGATTGGAATCAGTGCTCACCAAACACGAAAATTAGCAGAAGGGGCCCAAAGGGTGGCGCCCAAGTGCTGAAATTCCTTGTAGTACGTCACTACGTTCGTGTTTGTTGGCTGACAATTGTGTACCGTTACTATGCAAGACAAGATCCAGGCACACGCCCTTTGGATAAAAATCAGATGCTCGGTTGGCCAACAATTGGATCGTGTGTACGAGGCGTAAGTAATTTTTTATGTTGTCCAGACACAGGGAAGTAGAAAAGCCTACCCCCTGGCAGCAAGCTACAGAGAAAAACACCTGCTTTTTGTATGTAAGCAGTGGTCTCTCTACAGAGGTCCAACACTCCCCCTTCTGTTTCCGACTGTAATGGTCAGGGGTTAACGCCGTTTACGATATTCCATTCCACCAACCCAAGCTTATCGACACTCCACAATCCAGCAGACAGGACCTATTGGATTTCCCCCAGAAATGAGACACACATAGCTCTGTCTCTGGTTCCAAAACGAATGACACTTTAATGGTAAACTTTGGCTCTTTTTATACAGTTGAAAGCATGCTGCAGAAATCAAAGGGACAATGACACACTCCACCCACAACATCACACAATGGGTCCTAACGAGTCCCCCTCAATCCACATCTTAGACAGACTTTCTGGTGCCAGGTCTACATGAGTTAATTACTATAGCTGACATGGCAGACATCATGACTCCGGCTCTTTTCACCTTCTATTCAATACACATTCCTTTAGTAAACGTAAGTCAGATGTCTGACCTTTAGAGGGTGCTAAGTCACATCACATATTATCATCAATAGACTTTCACACAATACAGTGTCAAATTAGCATCACACAATGAAACGGTCTTTGGAGCCAGACTTAATTAACACCTTAACAGCCTGTGTTCCCACATTGAATGAATCCGTTACACCGACCTATAACTGCAATTAGAAGAGCTCATAGTCTCTGCTGATTGGATAGCTCTAGCTCTGACTTTAAATTTTTTGGGACAGTATGCCTTTTTCCTACAGTGGAAGTGTTCTGCTGGTTTGAAAACAATGAAAAATGCCACCTATGACATCATTTGTTAGCAGTGACATCACTGAAGTACTCAGGGTTTAAAGCTTTTAAGTGGTTTATGTTGCCCATAAAAATAAAAGGGCTTCCAGGCTTTGTTTTGCAGTACAAAGTCTGAACACAAAAAGTAGAATTAAACTGGAATGCTGACCGTGTCCTACTTCCAGATACCAGCTGCAGGAGCCACAATTACTGTGATATGAAAGTGATGCAGAACAGTTCACAATTAGGGATGAGGCGAACACCCCCCTGTTTGGTTTGCAGCAGAACATGCGAACAGGCAAAGCATTTGTTTGAACACCGTTAAAGTCTATGGGACACGAACATGAAAAGTCAAAAGTGCTAATTTTAAAGGTTAATATGCAAGTTATTCTCAAAAAAAGTGTTTGGGGACCTGGGTCCTGCCCCAGGGGACATGTGTCAATGCAAAAAAAAAGTTTAAAAAAATGCATTTTTTTCGGGAGCAGTGATTTTAATAATGCTCTCCGCGGCGGATTCGCAGCGAGATCGCCGTTATCGGTGGCGGGAGAGGGGCCCTCCCGCCGCTCTTCTGCACCCTCCGCCGCTTACCGGAGCCGTCGGTAGCGGCGGAGGAGATCGGATGCTGCTGCCTGGTGTGTGAGGACTTGAGTGAGGTCAAGATGGCCCCCACCCGTCGTCCTAGCTTTGCTGGGCGGAAGCGACGTCAAAACGTCAGTCCCGCCCAGCGTCTTAAAGAGACAATTTTTTTGTTGTCATTTTTTTAAATGACATTTTCCTTTTTTTTTTTTTTTTCTTGCATTAAAGTCTAATTATGAGATCTGAGGTCTTTTTGACCCCAGATCTCATATTTAAGAGGACCTGTCATGCTTTTTTCTATTACAAGGGATGTTTACATTCCTTGTAATAGGAATAAAAGTGATACATTTTTTTTTATTATTATTTCAGTGTAAACAATTATAAAATCAATAAATAAATAAAAAAAAAAAAAATTATTTTAAAGCTCGGACCTGGGTGCGGGCAGGATCGTGCGTCGTCTCTCACTTGAGAGAGCATCGCTGGAGAATGGAACTTCGCTGGACATCGAGAATGGAATGGATTACATCGAGAATGGATTACAACGCTGGACATCGAGACTGACATCGCTGGAATAGTTTTTTTTTTTTTTTTTTAGTAAAGGACTTGTCCCAAGCCGTCTCCTGTCATTTTTAAAATTTTCACACTTTTTTTTGTGAAATGGTAGGGGTACAATGTACCCCTTACCAATTCACATAGAATGAAATTTAAATAAATATTTGACTTTTATTGTTTCACTTTAAGCATTATTAAAATCGCTGCCCCCCGAAAAAAACGGCCGTTTTTTTAATTTATTTTTTGCATTAATACATGTCCCCTGGGGCAGGACCCGGGCCCCCAAACACTTTTTATGACAACTTGCATATTAACCTTTAAAATTAGCACTTTAGATTTCTCCCATAGACTTTTAAAAAGGGTGTTGCGTGGCTTTTCAAATTTGCCGCGAACACCCCAAATTGTTCGCTGTTCGGCGAACGGGCGAACAGCCAATGCTCGAGTCGAACTCATGTTCAACTCATACATAAAGCTCATCCCTATTCACGATAATCTGTAAACTTGAATTGTCCTTTATTTTATATTTATTTCAATTTTTTTCCAGGACCGTTTATTTTTTGTGATGGAATTTGTGAATGGCGGTGACTTGATGTTTCACATTCAGAAGTCGCGGCGGTTTGAGGAACCCCGAGCCTGCTTCTACAGTGCGGAAATTACCTCTGCCCTCATGTTTCTTCATGAGAAAGGTGTCATTTACAGGTAAGACGATGGCAAAATCACTGCGATCGCAGGACATGCAGCCACTGCATTGCCCGCTGTTACCATGGAGTGCCTCTACAGTCCTGAGGTCAAAAGCCCTATTAGTGTATGGTAATAATTTAAAAAGTACTGTATCCATGTATAATATGTAATTATATGTGCAATTGGGGCAGCCATATTTGTTCTTTATCTATGTGGGCTCTGCTTTATGCTTCACAGTGTGGCACAGTGGTTGTGCTTTACTGCTTCTTACAAAGTAAGTCTGAGTCAAATGACTTGTTGAAAATCATACACTTCCTGTGTGGCTGATATCGTATCTCATCAGTTGGAGATGTAAAAGCCATAGACATTGGCCAAATATCGGATGGCATTGGCCGGTTCAATAGAAACCAGTCAACATTCGGCCCGTGTGTATTACAACCAGTCTGGCCAGCTTCTGTTGAAGGGGCATGACCAAAAAAGGTGTGCCGATTGGCATCTGTTGGCTGTTCTGGTGGGGGGTTCGTCCCACTATCAGAACACAATAGGCCAGCGAGGAAGATCGCTGTACTAACATCACATAGGAAGGCTTTTTTAATGCAGAACACAAACACCATGGGGCTGATTTACTAATGCTGGAGCACTCAGAATCTGGTGCAGCTGTGCATGGTAGCCAATCAGCTTCTAACTCCAGCTTGTTCAATTAAGCTTAGACAATAAAACCTAGAAGCTGATTGGCTACCATGCACAGCTACACCAGTTTTTGCATTGCCCAGTTTTAGTAAATCAATCTTCCAAAGTGTCTCTTTTGCATTAAAGTATCCTTACCGGTTTGCTTTGTACACATGCTTTGCCCAGTTTACTCTTTCAGCATCTGCAGAGATAAATTAACTCCTGTGCATGCGCCTGTGTGACATCATTTAGGCCCAACCAATCAAAATGCCTAAAGATTGAAACTTGGAAAAAGACTGGCCGAAGACCTCAGCGGCTGGCATCTAGCACCTCGGCAGATCATTACTGGAGTTGAGGGGAGCATAGTTCTGCTTTAAGTGGGTCTTAAAGTGGTTGTAAACCCTCACATATACCCAGTGAAGTGACTAACCTCAGGTGATGCACAGAGATGAAACAAATTCTCCTACATAAGTTGTACCAGATTATCTGCTCTGTTCTCTTCTCTACATCCATTCAATGTGCAGAATTCATAAAGCTTGTCAGAGTTCACAAAACAGCGGGGAGAGCGCTGAGAGCTGATTGAAGGGAAAGGACACACACCCTCCACACAGGAACAGAGCTGAGGCTGTTAATCTGCTGGAGATCCCTCCCCTGTCACCTTTTCTCTATTGGTGTCAGGGAAACTTGTAAGAAGAGATTCATGCTGATAGCAGAGGAACAAAGCAGCAGACAGAAATTACATCTAGTGCTCCTAATTGAGACAAGTACACACTATAGAAGGATATGCTTTGCTCATAATTGATGTCTTTGGTTTACAATCACTTTAATGCTGCAAGGTAGGATATACTTCAGTCATGTGGACACTGCGTTTGGCTGTCATATTGGTCATGGCAGGATGAGTTCCCAATTGCGCTCTCAGCACAGAAACTTCAGAGCCCCATGGACTCATATGTGGGCTTTAAGGACCATACTCCTCTGTCATCATATATATGTGTTACAAGGTTGGCAAGCAGTTGAGTACAAAGCTGCAATAATTTGGCCTTTTTTTATATCTGAATTTTTATGTAATTAAAGTGTCAGCGTATTATTAGAACTGATTGTTTTACTTCTGATTTTATTCAAGGATAAACGTGTGATCTTGCACGCATCATTGTTTGTTATCCTGTTGTATCCAGTGACACATCTATCCTGCTAAATCCACTTAACCTACTAACACAGATTGATGCTGAGACAAGTGACAACTTGATTTAGGACATTTACACACCGGGACTGACAATGCAGAGTTTATGCAATGTACAGGATCTGTCTTGTAGGCAGAAAATAGGACAAGCCTGGAGTTCAGGAACCAGGATTTCAAATGTGAGACGATGTGTAGTCAGGGCCAGTGCTACCACTAGGCAAACTAGGCAGCCGCCTAGGGTGCCCGGCCACTGGTGTTCCTACTCTGTTCTCTCTGCTGTAAGCAATTAAGTTTTAGGCATAAGCAGGCAGCCGCTCCATTCGCTCATAGTGTCAGAGGCACAGCAGCGGCGACGAAAGACTGTGTCTTGACTCCCGAATGAATGGAAGCAAGCAAACATTCATTGATGGGCACTAGTAGGCTCAGGGCCGGATTCCTGACAAAACCACCGAGGCCAGGCCTCAGGCGGCAGTGGGTGCAGGGGCGGCGCCGCGGCATCTCCTCCTGCACCTCTGGCTGTCCGTTTAGAGTGCAGTGGGGAGAGGTGGAAGGCGGCGATCAGCAGCTCTATGGTGCCTGTGTGGGCAGCGGGATCTCCCTGGGGCTTGTAGTACTCTCTCGAGTGTAAGTGTATACAGTGGAGAGGAGAGGGGCAGGAATCACTTATACTTTCACTCTGCTTGTACACTGTTGCTGATGCCCGGGTCAGAGGCCCCTCCCCTCTCTTCTGTTTACATTTGGAGATAGAACTACTAGCCCCAGCAAGATCCCCCTGCCTGTGGACACCATAAAGCTGCCGATCGCCGCCTCCCACCTCCACCAGCCAGGTACAGGGTAACCTCTGCAAGGGGGGAAGTCAGCTGTTTGGGCACCCTGATGTAAGAGGGGGGGCTTTCTGGAGACACCAATGTAAGGAAGGGGCCCTCTGGGGACACTAATATAAGAGGGGGGGGGGCTCTCTGGGGACCCTGATGTAAGGGGGGCTCTCTGGGGACCCTGATGTAAGGAGGGGCTCTCTGGGGACCCTGATGTAAGGAGGGGCTCTCTGGGGACCCTGATGTAAGGAGGGGCTCTCTGTGGACCCTGATGTAAGTAGGGAGGCTCTCTGGGGACCCTGATGTAAGTAGGGAGGCTCTCTAGGGACCCTGATGTAAGGAGGGGCTCTCTGGGGACCCTGATGTAAGGAGAGGCTCTCTGGGGACCCTGATGTAAGGAGAGGCTCTCTGGGGACCCTGATGTAAGTAGGGGGGCTCTCTGGGGACCCTGATGTAAGTAGGGAGGCTCTCTGGGGACCCTGATGCATAAAGTGGCTCTCTGGGGACCCTGATATAAGTAGGGAGGCTCTCTAGGGACCCTGATGTAAGTAGGGAGACTCTCTGGGGACCCTGATGTAAGTAGGGAGGCTCTCTGGGGACCCTGATGTAAGTAGGGAGGCTCTCTGGGGACCCTGATGTAAGGAATGGCTCTCTGTGGACCCTGATGTAAGGAGGGGCTCTCTGGGGACCCTGATGTAAGTAGGAAGACTCTCTGGGGACCCTGATGTAAGTAGGAAGGCTCTCTGGGGACCCTGATGTAAGTAGGGAGGCTCTCTGGGGACCCTGGTGTAGGTAGGGAGGCTCTCTGGGGACCCCGATGTAAGGAGGGGCTCTCTGGGGACCCTGATGTAAGTAGGGAGGCTCTCTGGGGACCCTGATGTAAGTAGGGAGGCTCTCTGGGGACCCTGATGCAAGGAGTGGCTCTCTGGGGACCCTGATGTAAGTAGGGAGGCTCTCTAGGGACCATGATGTAAGTAGGAGACTCTCTGGGGACCCTGATGTAAGTAGGGAGGCTCTCTGGGGACCCTGATGTAAGTAGGGAGGCTCTCTGGGGACCCTGGTGTAAGTAGGGAGGCTCTCTGGGGACCCTGATGTAAGGAGTGGCTCTCTGGGGACCCTGATGTAAGTAGGAAGACTCTCTGGGGACCCTGATGTAAGTAGGAAGGCTCTCTGGGGACCCTGATGTAAGTAGGGAGGCTCTCTGGGGACCCTGGTGTAGGTAGGGAGGCTCTCTAGGGACCCTGATGTAAGGAGTGGCTCTCGGGGACCCTGATGTAAGTAGGGAGGCTCTCTGGGGACCCTGATGTAAGTAGGGAGGCTCTGGGGACCCTGGTGTAGGTAGGGAGGCTCTCTAGGGACCTGATGTAAGGAGTGGCTCTCTGGGGACCCTGATGTAAGTAGGGGGCTCTCTGGGGACCCTGATGTAAGTAGGGGGCTCTCTGGGGACCCTGATGTAAGGAGGGCTCTCTGGGGACCCTGATGTAAGAGAGGGCTCTCTGGGACCCTGATGTAAGAGGGGCTCTCTGGGGACCCTGATGTAAGTAGGGAGGCTCTCTGGGGACCCTGATGCAAGGAGGGCTCTCTGGGGACCCTGATGTAAGTAGGGAGGCTCACTGGGACCTGATGTAAGTAGGGAGGCTCTCTGGGGACCCTGATGTAAGTAGGGAGGCTCTCTGGGGACCCTGATGTAAGTAGGGAGGCTCTCTGGGGACCCTGATGTAAGGAATGGCTCTCTGTGGACCCTGATGTAAGGAGGGGCTCTCTGGGGACCCTGATGTAAGGGGGAGGCTCTCTGGGGACCCTGATGTAAGTAGGGAGGCTCTCTAGGGACCCTGATGTAAGTAGGGAGGCTCTCTGGGACGGAGGGCTCTCTGGGGACCCTGATGTAAGGGGGAGGCTCTCTGGGGACCCTGATGTAAGTAGGGAGGCTCTCTAGGGACCCTGATGTAAGTAGGGAGGCTCTCTGGGGACCCTGATGTAAGAAGGGTCTCTCTGGGTGCATCTGCACTTAGAACAGGTTACATGGTACATCTATATTTAGGGGTTTAACATAAGTAGCAACAAATTTGGCCATGTGTCGTGTCCTTAGAGCATCATTGGTTATTATGCTGCTTATGGCCAGCACAGCCCACACCAAGGCAACTCATGGCTGGTATGCAGGGCAGGATGGGTCCTGTGCTCATGGCACACTGATTCACGCTAGTGCAGAGAGCTGCGGTTTTCTGTTGGAAAAAAAACGAATCTCTCCACCAGGGCACACATAAAAACAATAGTTTTCTGTGTGGCTGGTTTGCAGTTCCGCACCGCGGGGCAGAATAATGCATCATTTATCCATTTTTCCATGTCGCTCTGTAGCCGTCTGGGTGACCCTGCTTTCCTTTGCATGGCAGATGAACTAGTGCATTGAAATAAACAAGTTTAGGAAAAAAAGGGGAAGTAGCACCTTTCTTTGTAAAAAGGCAAAGAACTGTCCCTGGCTGCTATCTATTTTCACTATGGGTAGTGTGAACCCGTCCCTGGTGATTATGAACTACTGATTGCTATAGCTTACTGTACCTTATCTCTTGCTGCACTCACATAGAACATCAAGACTGGATAGTATACTGTAAAACCTTACTACCAAACAATCGTCCTTTTGTGTTTTGACCCTATTTAACTTGCCAGCATCAGCCAAACCTTACACCCTTTCTGTAAACAGTTGAAGCTGATGATTAAGTACATAATTGTAGATAAAGCTATAAACTGCAACCACATTGGCAAGGTTAATCTGAATTGTATTTCTCAAAGATAACATGCCAAAGCTTGCATTTCTTAGTATTGTTAACAATGCTTGGAGAGGCACAACTTTGTTTTAAATGAAAAGTACTGAGGAGATAATCTGGAGGCCTCCAATGTTGACCTCCTTTTCGAAAATGCTTGTTGCCTGCGTGCGTCTGTGTTTTCAGAACCAGAACAGAGGTAGCAGGTGGAAAGGGAGGAGGATAGAGGGCACAAGGTGGGGGGGGGGACCCATTGAGTGGCAAACAGTAAGCATCTAGCTACAATTTTATATACCATATATGCCATCTGGAAGCAAACGTAATCCTTGTTTTCTTTTTAATTTTTTTTTTTTGTCAAATTAAAGTGGTTGTTAAGCCACTCTAACCTGTAAACACCATAAGCAATGACTCCTATTGTACTATCCCTCTCTGTGTGTGATTTATACAAATAACTGCTGCAAATACCTCATTACACTGCCGAGATTGCGATCACATGACCAGCCAGCTTTATCTTTTCCTCCTTTTGAAAGATGCAGTGGGCAGGCTGAGATTCCTCTGCTGATGTCAGTGTGGAGGGGAGGAGGAGAGAGCTGGCTGCTCATGTGATCACAGTCTTGGCTTTTAAATTAGGTATTTACAGCATTTATATTTATAAATCCTTCACAGAGGGGGACATTGCAATAGGAGGCAGTTCTGATGGTGTATACAGGTTAATGTTATGAGAGCAGCAGGAGGAGGGAGGGGCGGCTCACACACAGAGGGGAGGAGGGAGGAGGACACAGGAGAATAGATAGCATGCTTCTGATGACGGAGGCACGTAAACTGACCACGGTGTCTGGTCTCAGCAGCCATGATACACCGTGGTCAGTTTACAGAGGGGTGGGGAGAAACTGGCAGGATCAGACAGCTTTTTTAGGTGTTACAGGGGGCCAAATGACACAGGACAAGCACGGTTATACAACATGATTTAAAGAAGCAGGATCCCGTGCTTTAACACTACAATAGACAAAAGTTTTATTAATGAGAATTTATTTTATGACTGTCTCACTATGAATTGTTTATTGCCCAGTTCCTAGAAATAATTCATTTTTAACTGTAACATGAGTATTTCTTTAGAATGTGCATTGTTGATTTATCGTTATATGATCACTTTAAAAGATAGGAGTAATGGCACCCAGTACGATAGAGCAGAAAACATGTAAGCAGGAAAGATAATTACTTCTGATCATCACAGCATTAGCACTTGTCAAAATACTTGCTGTAATTTTCCAGAGGATAGAAACTTTATATAAGCAGTTTAATGTACATTGATAGTGTGCAAAGGGTAGAAACCGATAACAGCCAATCACATTTAAAGTTACTGTCATCAGATCAAAAGGGAGATGGGTGTCATCATAATTATTGTTAAAAAAAAAACACTGACCCGGAAGTCTTCCACATAAACTGCAAAAAACATACAGGAGGGCGCAACCACCTCGTGCATTACCAATAATGTTTTATTAAATCCACACAGACAAATGGATACTCACATGCCAATAAAACACATCAAGCAAAACTGATCTGCTCCAGTCAAAACGCAACAAAACTTGTCCTAGGAACAAATGGTTGGATGGCTGACGCTTTTTGCGGGTCAGTCCCTTTTCCTCCGTGTTGTTGTGTTGCGACTGGAGCAGATCAGTTTTGCTTGATGTTTTTTTATTGGATTTAATAAAACATTATTGATAATGCACAAAGTGGTTGCGCCCTCCTGTATGTTTTTTGCAATATGTTTTTTGTAGGGTGTGATCATAACTTGAACATACACTGTCTGCATTCATGGCCACTCACCTACACAGCTGTCAAATTAGGAGCAGTGGCAACGCTATGGGGGGTGTGGACGGCACCCGGGTGACACCATCAAGTAGCACTGTGGTAGGCTAGGGGGGAAAGCCACGCTGATGCTCTAGCCTGCTCAGTGCCCTACTGCCTGTCCTGCTGTCACTCCACGCACTGGGCAGGACAGAGCACTGTGGCAGTCTAGCGGGGTTGGGGGTGTGACAACATGTTTTACCGCACCAGGTGACACCAACCCTAGTGACTCCGCGGATTAGGAACAGTGGTTATGTCCATGCATTTGCTGCGTCCCAATTGACATGAATAGAATTGCTTGTGGCGCAGAGCACTGCGCCCCAACCCCACCTACTTCTGATGTTAGCAAATGTTTATTCACTATTGTCTTCCTGCTTATTCTCCCGGCCAATCAGGGTCGGAAGCAGGTCCTAAGACCGGATTGGCCTAGAAGAGAAGTGACCAGATTGTCCGGGAGGAGATTTCTCTGTGACCACCAAGTCCATTTAAACTTGTATCCTGACTTCCAAATACTATCGCTGGTATCAGTTGAGAGGCAGATCAGGAATACGAAGTATTTTCAATCAGGAATGTTCCAAACGCAGAAATAAAATGCAAATGCAAAAACATGAAACACTTAAGTTGATTCATCCAGTTTTGTTCTGCCAGCGGACTGCCCTGGGCTATCATATGAGACTATATATAGGTCGTGCTTCAACACGCTGGGCGGTGTGACGGCAGCATTTACCTTGTAACTGAGCGGCCAGATCTGGTTTTATTAGTCAGGTCCTTTCTTGTCAGATTCTAGGTTTATACACCCGAATTAAGGTGATTTATAACTCCCTCCCAAAGGCTGGAATCTTTTAATACTCATCCATTCATTGAATACGTGTACAACTGCAAGTCTACAAAGAATTAAGAGTGACGCAATAACCTTATTTTCCAAAAATAATCCACACTACTACTTTATGGCCCTGTAATCGATTTTTCATGACGTGTTTTTTTGCTGTGTAAAAGGTAAATGCACCTGTGTAAGGTAAAAAAAACTTTATCCTTTTGCAACCACTTCAGTTGAGTCAAAGTTTTTTCTTCCTCTGTCCACTAAACACCCCCCTAACCCAGCAGCGGTAGTGTTCCGGTGCTGCGGGGGTTACCAGAGCAGAGTGAGCTGTGACAGGCACTCGTAAAGAGAACAGACTATTGCCCTCTACACACGATTGGTCCATGCGATGAAAACGGTCTGATGGACCGTTTTCATCGGTTAACCGATGAAGCTGACTGATGGTCAGTCGTGCCTACACACCATCAGTTAAAAAAACGATCGTGTCAGAACGCGGTGACGTAAAACACAACGACATGCTGAAACAGGGAAAATTTAAATGCTTCCAAGCATGCGTTGACTTGATTCTGAGCATGCATGAATTTTTAACCGATGGACGTGCCTACAAACGCTAGTTTTTTTTCTATCGGTTAGGTATCCATCGGTTAAATTTAAAACAAGATTGCTTTTTTTTAATCTATGGATAAATAACCGATAGGGCCTACACACAATCGGTTTGGTCAGATGAAAACAGTACATCAGATCGTTCTCATTGGTTTGACCGATCGTGTGTACACGGCATAAGTCCGCCCTTCCGTCTCCCTCCTCCATTCATAAAAGCTGTACTATAAACTCTGTGAATAAAAAGCCATCTATGACTGGAGGACAAGTGGATGAATTTAAAATAGAAACCTCAACCATATAAGGTTAAGTTCTACTGCACACCACCCTGAACACAACATCACCACCGTGAAACATGGTGGTGGCAGCATCATGTTGTCTGGATGCTTTTCTTCAGCAGGGACAGGGAAGCTGGTCAGAGTTGATGGGATGATGGATGGAGCCAAATACAGGGCAATCTTAGAAGAAATCATGTTGGAGTCTGCAAAAGACTTGAGACTGGGGCGGAGGTTCACCTTCCAGTAGGATAATGACCCTAAACCTACTACCAGAGCTAAAATGGAATGGTTTAGATCAAAGCATATTCATGTGTTAGAATGGCCCAGTCAAAGTCCAGACCTTAATACAATTGAGAATCTGTGGCAAGACTTGAAAATTGCTGTTCACAGATGATCTCAATCCAATCTGACAGAACTTGAGCTATTTTGCAAAGAAGAATGGGCACAAATGTCACATTTACGTTTTTAGTTGTAACATGACAAAATGTGGAAAACTTCAAGGTTGTGAATGCTTTTTCAAGGCACCGTGTGTGTGTAATATATATATACCGGTGTGTGTGTGTGTGTGTGTGTGTGTGTGTGTGTGTATGTATGTATGTATGTGTGTGTGTATATATATATATATATATATATATATATATATATATATATATATAATAGAGAGAAAGAGATATTTACCCAGCTAGATTAAACGTAACTCTGTCCAATTCTACATACACAATGTTCTGTTTTGTATGACCACAAGTGCGGTGAGATGTTTGTTAGAGACATAGACATAAAAGGCAGCTGCTGTGTTCAGCATATCAGTAGTAGTTGTGTATGTCACGGGGCACTTAAAAATCTGAAAGCTCAGGGTCTCATCCAAGAATAGTTTAACCCGGTCATAGGACAATTATATGTGAATTAACAGTGGGCTACCATGCCTGCATACATCCTGAGGTTGGTTTACTAAAGGCTAATAGACATTCACAGACATGTTTTGGCAACAGCAAAAGGCACATTTTACGCTTAAAGCGCCATTCTGCCTAGAAGAGAGGATTAAGTTATAGGTGACACCTGGTGGCCTTGGTCATTTTCTGGCTCCCTATTAAAATAAAGCAAATGTTACACTTGCCTACTCTGTGAAATGGTATTGCACAGTGCGGAGCAGTACCTCCTCTTCTGGAGTCCCCAGCTGGCGCTCTCCTCTCCTTTTGGGTGTCCCCTCCAGCCAGTGTAATTTTGAGAGGGCATCCGTGTGGGCGCTCACAATCCTAGCTATGTGCGTCCATAGACACACACAGACCCGGTAAGCTTTGCCCCACCTCACTCCTCACAAGAGTTTGACAGTGGCAGGAGCCTATGGAGTCTTCTGGAAGAGGGGAGTTCGTTGCTGGGGGACAGCACTGGATTGAGACAGGTAAGTGCTTAGGGATTGGGGGGCAAACAAGTAGAAACCCCAAGGAACAATGACTGAACTCCACCCACAACGTTATACAATGAGCCCAATACGCATCTTTTAGTCAGACTTTCTGGCATCAGGTCTGACATAATTAACCTGAGCTAATTACTACAGCTGACAAGTCAGACATCATGACTCCGGCTTCTCTCACCTGCTATACAATACACATCTATCATCAATAGAAATTCACACAGTACAGTGTAAATTAGCATCACACAATGAAAGGTCTTTAGACGCCAGACTAAGGTTAGTTTACATGACAGTAGCAGACTTGGTTACCCCCTTAACAGTCTGTGTTCCCACATGAATGAGTCACTCTTCTATTGGCCTGTTGGGTTCAGAATCAACAACCTGTAATTAGTTCTTCCAGACATTCTTGAATATATTGTGGATTACATTACTGCCCCATCTCATGTAGTCCAAGATATCATTTCTCAGTCATCCTATGCCCCTAGTGGACATAGGATGACTTTAGACACAAGAGTCATCGGTGAAGCTGAAACAGGAGTACCCCACACCCTGCAAGAGCCTCTGGGTCCCACGGGCCATCCCGTTACAAACACCTATGCAGTTTGCTTTTGATTTCATGCATTTTTTTACATGCTTTGCATTTTTTATGCTTTTTTTTTTTTGCCCAAGTTGTTGTTGGACAGATAAAAGAATGCAAAATCCCAGCAAAAGCGCACTACATGCTTTTCTGAAGCTTCTCCCTCTAAGTCTAAATTGAACCAAAAAAGCACCAATTTGCATTTAAAAAAGTTCCTGACCTTTTCAAAAAACGCAGTGGCTGAAAAAAAGCATAGATGTGAACATGTCCCATAGGAAACCATGTTAAATGAACTGTAGTGTGTTTCGCCCAAGAAAAAATACATAGGCGTGAGCCGAGTCTTAAGCCTTGTACACACTACAAGTTTTTTTTCTGGGTTGAACGAAAACAAACCTGTCATCTCCGGTCGGAGTCGCTGTACTAAATATGTGACGATAGTGCTGCAATCTGCCCCGCCGAGCTGCTGGGTGCCCCCCGCCTGAACACTCCGATCAGTGCTGTCTGCCATTGGCTGAGAGTGCTGGTCGGCCGATGGTTTTCCAGCGTGTTCGTCTGACGGAAGCTGGACAAACGGCACATACACAGAGGTCGAATGTCAGACTTTTTTTATTTTTACCGGGTGCTTTTTCCCGACATTGGGCCTGTGTATCATGCTTAAAGGTCCACTCATCATAATGACCATAGCAGGTGTATTTGTTATATAGGGACTATGCAAAAATGCAATTGGCAGAGCGGGAGAGAGTGTTGTCACCCTAACAGATAGTTCTTGTGCAATGGCCACCTTTTCAGGCTCAGCTGCAAATTTCTAAATATTGAAAATATCCTAAAATCCCATTAATATTTAAAAGTATAATAAAGGGCGACATGTTTTGGATAGATTGGGGAGGGAATAGAATACCTGTGAAGGTTTTTCTCAATTAGCGAGATTCACCCTCTTGTCTCGTTTACCGTGAAAGAAAATGCCTACTTTTGGGTTGTCCCCAGAACAGGAATAGAGGGGATATCTTCCAGTGGGTACAGTAGTAGTGGTGATAACCAAAGATTCCCTCACTTTGGATCTCCTCTCACTTTCTTTTTTTTTGGCCGTGGGACAGGAAGTGAATGGTAATCTCCCAATTGGGATACAGTTGGCAAAAAAGAAACCTGTCACAAGTTGTAATCCTCCTTTATTCCATCCAAAATGGGGGAGAAAAAAAAGTATTGACTTTCGTTCTACTTTAAAGCTTATGAAAAGTTTCGTTATTTAGCTTACGAACACATACACAGTAGTACCTTGGATTATGAGCATAATTCATTCCAGAAGCATGCTTGTAATCCAAAGTACACGTATATCAAAGCAAATTTCCCCATTGGAATCAATTTAGGTCGATTCAGGTAGAGAAGCCTATAGTTACAGCGGCGTAGCTTAGCGTGTTTAGGCTACGCCGCCGTAAGTTAGCTAGGCAAGTACATGATTCTCAATGTACTTGCCTGCTAATATATGGCGGCGTAGCCTAAAGCGGGCGGGCGTAAGGGCGCCGAATTTAAATGTGTTGGAGGGGGGCGTGTTTTATGGTAATGAGGCTTGACCTCACGTTTTTTTTACCTTTTTTACCTAAAATGCGCATGCGCCGGGCGCCTACATTTCCCAGTGTGCATTGCAGCTAAGTACGCCGCACGGGCCTATTGATTTCGACGTGGACGTAAACGACGTAAATCCAGATTCGCGGACGACTTAGGCAAACTACGTAAAAAATTTGAATCTCGCGGCGGGAACGGCGGCCATACTTTAACATTGTTATTCCACCTAATAGATGGAATAACTTTAGGCCTGCTAATGCCTTACGGAAACGGCGTAAAACTACTGCGGCGGCCGGGCGTACGTTCGTGAATCAGCGTATTAACTCATTTACATATTCTACGCCGACCGCAATAGAAGCGCCACCTAGCGGCTATCCGAAAAATTGCAACCTAAGATAGGACGGCGCAAGCCGTCTTATCTTAGATATGTTTAAGCGTATCTCTGTTTGAGCATACGCTTAAACATAAGTTGGCGTAGATTCTGAGTTAGGTCGGCTTATCTAGTGATACGCCGACCTAACTCTTACTGAATCTACCTAAATTGAAACTTAGGTAATGCATTTCAGTGCCACTGCTGGTGTATGCAGTACCACATGTGGCCAGAGGTGCAGGGGCGCCGGAGACCACTCATAGACACACCCTTCCCTAATGTCTCCGTGGGTCTTCGAGAGTCACCGGCGCCCACGCACCTCTTTCCACAGGATTAAAAAAAAAAATAGCTTGTATTGTGAAACGCTTGTAAACCACGTTATTCACAATCCGAGATACAACTGTACTTTTTGCTCATTATTCATTTGGGAAACATCAGAGCTTTCAATTTAACAAATTAATAAAAATAAACAGCAATAATTCCAGACATTCGACTCCACAGTGAAATATTTGGTAAAATATTGTGTTGATTTATTCAGAGATATGTATTAGATAGTTGTGGCTGGAAGACGAAGAGAAGGATTGGGATGGGGAAGTGTTCTAAATGCAGGATTGGTGGGCGCGTTATAAACTGAGATAAAGAAAGGAGGATGGGATGAGTCACAGATATCATGATGACATCACAGGTGTGATCAGAGAGAGCTCTGCAACGTGTATTCACTGTATATTGCACCATCTGTCATACAGCGATGATAAGGGCGGGGAAATTAATCTGGATTTTCAGATGCCCAGTCAAGCATTGGAGACGTCTGAATTGCCAAGGTGACCTCTCCTAATGCTTCAGGCAGGACATAATGATTTAAAGCGAACACATGAAAAAGGTTAACCAGTTCAGTCTGGAGTTTACATACAGCAATGTGCAAAACTTTGGGACTCGGCAAAATGGTTTTCCATATAAATTAACAATCTTTAAAGTGCATAAACAGGGGAAAAAAGAAAATCAAATATAGACTTGGTGTGTCCATTCTTTGCATCGGTTCTCCCAATTAAGGATTTGCAGGCATATGGTTCAAAATTTACGTATTTTTTTCCCCACAAATAGAGCTTTCTTTTGGTGGTATTTGATCGCCTGTGCGGTTTTTAGTTTTTGCGCTATAAACAAAAAAAGAGCGACAATTCTTCTACATATTTTTGTTAAAAAAAATAAAATCGCAATAACCGTATAGTGACTGGTTTGTTATATTGCCCACAAAATAGGGAGACATAATTATGATTTTTATTTTATTTATTTTTTACTAGGAATCTGCTCCATCTATTGCCGACCTAAAGCCTAGTACACACCAATTCGTTTTTTGTTTTTTTTCGTGCAACCCAGCAGGCTGAACGGAAAAAAATGACAGCACAGGTTGGAGCCACTTTACTAACTATACGATGTTAGTACAGCGATCTCCCCTGCTGTTCTGACAGGGGGCGGCCTCCCTGCCAGATCACTCTGGTCAGCGTTCTCAGCCATTGGCTGAGATAGATATTCGGCAGACCTTTTTCGGACATGCCCCTTCGTCAGAAGCCAGTCAAACAGCTGGCTTCTGATGGACCGGGTGCAGTACACACAGGCCTAATGTCTGCCATTTTTTATTGAACCGGCGGATGCCAGGGATTTACCCTAAACTTTGAATGTGTACAGGCTTTTAAAGCATTCCTATATATATGTATATGTGCGTGTTATACACATATACAGAAATTCCCCTGTAAGTGCATACCTTCCTTGCAGACCATGCATAAGCTGCCTTTTCTTGGCACATTTGGCAAGTCCCATGGTACAGGAAACTTAAGGGAACATTTATTGCTATTTGATGCTTCAATGTGTTTGTCTGACCTTTGCTGTGTTGTCTGAGTTGGTCTGCCACTTGCTACAGTTGCGTCAGTGACGAGAAATTTGAATCCCAAATGTTTGACAAAGGACCGTCTCTGCCGCGGTTTATGATGATTTTACAAGAAAACGGGCTGCAATTCTATTCTTATAAGGGAAATGTGTCAACAAGACTTGAGGAAGCAAAGGAACAATATGAACAAGCTGGGTGTCAGTGCAGGGCATGTACAAAGTGCAAGTGTCCGGTCTAGTAGTTTTCCAAGTGCTTCATAGTGTGGGAACAGGCTTTTTATCTATGGTAATAATAAAAAAAAAGATGTAAAAGGTATAAACTGGAATATACAATCATCCTTTTTCAGCAGCTGGATTGCTGTCACTTTAGAAGACTTGAGAATTTTTTTGTTGCAATAATGTATACACAAGCTCAGAAAGATATTATGGTATAGTCCATACACATAACATGTGCAGCATTTAAGCATATGGGTGTCTGGTGTTCTGCTTTTTTTAAACGTAAATGTGACAAAATTTATTTAGCTCTACTATGCCTTGCAGTGCATTGCCTGTGACGCAACGTGCTGCGGAAAAATTACACCTGTGCACACCAACGCAGCGTGTGAAGCAATAGGGCAGTGGTCTCCAAACTGCGGTCTGATGCCGCGTACACACGGTCGTTTTTCGGCATGAAAAAAAACTTCGTTTTTCAGCATGTCCAAAAAACGAAGTTTTTCCAACTTTATCATTAAAAAGGACGTTGCCCACACACCATCGTTTTTG
The DNA here is from genome assembly GCF_905171775.1 of Rana temporaria. Classification (NCBI taxonomy): domain Eukaryota; kingdom Metazoa; phylum Chordata; class Amphibia; order Anura; family Ranidae; genus Rana; species Rana temporaria. The sequence goes on along the minus strand of NC_053501.1, from coordinate 34,475,189 downwards.
AAAAATGATGAACAAAGCGCGGTGATGTACAACACGTACGACGGCACTCTAAAGGGGAAGTTCTATTCGCCTTTGGGCTGCTTTTAGCTGAGTCCTTGTTAGTAAAAGACGATTCGCGCTTTTTTGTCTGTTACAGCGTGATGAATGTGCTTACTCCATTATAAATAGAGATTTTACCAGAACGAGCGCTCCCGTCTCATAACTTGCTTCTGGGCATGCGCGGGTATAAAACGTCGTTTTTGCCCACACACGATAATTTTTTACAACACGAAAAACTACATTTTTTCAGAAGCCGAAAAACGATGTGAAGCCCACACACGGTCATTTTAAATGACGTTTTCAAAAAATTCTCTTTTTTTCATGCCGTAAAACGACCGTGTGTACGCGGCATGAGGGTCAGATTTTGCCCTTTGCTACCCTTTATCAGGCTTTTGGGGCACTATTCCCCCCAGTAATATGAGGCACTATTCCTCCAACTGACACCAACAGTGGGGCATTATTCTTGCACAGGCACTATTCCTCCCACTAATACTGTATCAATGATCTGGCACTATTCCATCCCCTGACACCAATGGTGGGGCAGTATTCCTCCCACTGAAACGAATGATGGGGTACTATGCCTCCAACCAATACCAATTATGGGATACTATTCTACCCCCACTGGTCACAATCTGACCCCCGAATATCTGGAGAACAGTAAAATGGCCCTTTGTTTGAAAAATGTGGATACCCCTTCAATAGGGCCTTATACCAAAAGGAAAACATTTGGAAAATTACACCAGCTTATGGTTACTGCAAATTGTATTACAAAAATACAAAGTACAAAAATACAAAGTACAAAATAACAGCACAATGAATAAAGGAGGAAGGTCAGGTTTCGGGGCTCTCTCATCCCTGTTCCTGGAGAAGCTGTAGCTGTCATGGAGCAGTGAGACTGCTGTGCCCAGCACTTCGTCAGAAGACACTCCCAAACTTTGGAGGATGTCATTAATGGACTACATGTTGAGGTATGCCTGGGCAGCCTAGTTGAGTTGGATAGGAATTATTGCATTGTAATGTATTTGTTGGATTTTGCTGCAAATGTTCAGTAAAGGTGCAATCACCATTTTAAGCCTAATCTGACGTAATTTGAAGGGATGCATGAAGTTTTCTGCTGTATAAAAGAACAAGGGTCCGTAAAGCACATGTGGGGTCTGAAGCAAACACACCATGGAAGGTGAAGGAGTAATGCAGTTGCTATGGGTAACAAGAAATAGTACAAGGTACATTGCAGCCAGTCATGAAGCGTGGTAATGGAACAAGAAAACCTGCCGCTCCAGGTGAGACCAGGAAGCCTAATCATCCAGTAGGTGCTCGCCTCGCCTCCGCACACATTGAGAATAGAAGAAATGGGCGCACACCACTGTAGATCAAAATCCTTTTTATTTGGACATCCCAAAACTACAAGAATCAGAATGCTAGGTAGACGCTTTCACACACTTCACGTGCGCTTATAAGCGCACGTGAAGTGTGTGAAACTCATCTACCCAGCATTCTGAGCCTTGTAGTTTTTTGGATGTCCAAATAAAAAGGATTTTGATCTACAGTGGTGTGCGGCCATTTCTTCTATTCCTATGAAGTGTGGTACCTGGCGTAGGTGACAGGTCAGGTCCTCAGGTAGTGAGAGGGTCGGTATTCTGGCTCCTTTTCTAGAGATTGGTTTCCCAAAGCAACCAGGTCTGACCCCATGGTACAGAGACGTGGTGTGCACCTTTTAATGCTGCACCTCATTTGTAATAATAAGCCACGTGAATATATTTTTTTGTATGTTTCCTAGCATTCACTTGTTCCTATGTTATCAGTTAAATAAGCATTGCTAAAGAATGATAAAGTTCTACTACCTCTTAAAGCGGAGTTCCACCCAAAAATGGAACTTCCGCTTTTCGGAACCCCCCCCCCCCTCCGGTGTTACATTTGACACCTTTAAGGGGGAAGAGAGGGTGCAGATACCTGTATAAAACATGTATTTGCACCACTTCCGGGTATTGACTCCAGTGGGAGTCACGCTCCTTCGCGTCACCCCCCCCCCCCCCCCCCCCCCCCCGCGCGCGCTGTCTTCTGGGAAACACACTGTTCCCAGGAGAGAGCGGAGACCAGTGACGGCGCGCAGCGCTACTCGTACATGCGCAGTAGGGAACCGGGCAGTGAAGCTGCTAGGCTTCACTTCCTGATTCCCTCACCGAGGATGGCGGCGGCAGCATCTGAGAGACAAGCGATTGCTGGTCCTTGTCTGCCGGCATCATGGGCGCGCTGGACAGGTAAGTGTCAGCAGCTGCAGTATTTGTAGCTTCTGGCTTTTAAAAAAAAGATTTTTAGGTGGACCTCCGCTTTAAGTGTGAATTCTGGTTTCTGTTCCTAAAGCATATCCAAACCTCTAAACAAATTTTTGTTTTTGCAGCTTACCACATCTAAGGGCAGGTAAGCTGCAACATATTACATTTTTGTACTGGTCTTGGATACAGTATAGATATCCTTAAAGTGACTGTGAAGTCACGGAGTGTCAATTCTACAATCCCCTCTATTACTTGATGTGCCCAGTGTATGTGGTTATGTAAAAATAAGACATTATATACCTTATTTTATAGTGCACTCATGTGACCGGCCACCTCTCTCCTCTCCCTGTCTGACAGATACAGCGGGAGGGGCAGAGAATCCCTTGCTGACATCAGTTGGGAAGAGGAGAGAGGCAGCCAGTCATGTGAGCACTGAGCGGCGCTCGGAAATACAGTATTGAACTGCTTATTTGTACAAAACCACGTACACTGGGCACATCGGTTAATGTAATAGAGGGGATTGTAGAATTGACATTTAGAAATGATAGCAGCAGTCAGAGCTGACAGGCAGGGAGGAGGACAGAGGAGACAGCGGATGCAGAGGCGCAGTGTCAGGGCTCAGCAGCCATGATAAACCGTGGTCGGTTTACAGGGGGAGGGCAGATTCAAGCAGGATCAGCAAGATATTTCAGGTTATACAAGGGGCCAAATTACACAGCACAAGCACTGTGCTGTTGTTCATGCTTTAATCGAACAGGATCTTTTTTTTTTTTTGGGTTCCAAACACTTTAAAAACAAAAAAATGTATTGGATCAATATATACTTATATTAAAAGTACGGTAAAATATATATTTTTTCTTGGGCGGTAAAAAAAAGGTGATTTAACTTCTCCTTGTGCCCTAGCTTAAAATGTTTACCTTCTCAATTGACAATGAGAAATGTTCTGATTGACATTTTTATTTAATCTACCCTGAGGCTTCTGTGTAGATCTTTTGAAGCCTGTGAGTTATTTTTCTTGTAGTTGCGTAACTGTGTAATAATTCTAAATTCCAGTTCTAGTGTCTCCATCTGTGATGACTTTCTTAGCCAAAATGACACCTACATTTTATTAGGAAGCTTACAGATGATCTGTAGGAAGGCAAATATCATTCATTTAGGCTTATGTATAAAGTGAAGAATTCATTCCTACAAACACTGGTGTATTGATGTTCTTGGTGCATGCTGGCTGATTGAATCACACATGGACTAATATATTTTGGGAACTCTGGCAGCGCGATCTCTGTCTGTTTTCCTTACTTTCTTCAATCATTATGGCAGAGTCTCATCCTTCTGTTGAATCGGTTGTGTTTTTTCTATGACATAATGGCATAAAGTGTACTGGGATTGCTAAACATCGCCTGTTGCAGGAACAAAAGAAAAGTTCCATTGTGCAATGGTGGGAGGCAAAGCCAAACATTTTGTAAGAAATACCCAGGCCTAGATTCACGTACGGCCGCTCTACGTGCTTTGTGAATACAAAACTTGCCTCTCTAAGTTGCGGCGGCGTAGAATAAATACGCTACGCCCACGCAGCGTAGAGCGGCCATAGCGTATCGTATTTACGCTACGCCGCCGCAACTTAGAGAGGCAAGTGCTGTATTCACAAAGCACTTGCGTCCAAATTTACAGCGGCGTAGCGTAAATGGGTCGGTGTAAGCGTGCGTAATTCAAAGTAGGCTGGTAGGGGGCGTGTTGTATTTAAATGAGGCTTGACCCCATGTAGATGCATGGCCGAACGAACTGCGCATGCGCGTGCATGCTCAGTATCACATCGTATTTACCCCCAAAGATACGTCGGCTCAATGCCTGTGACGTAAACGTAACTTACGCACAGCCCTATTCGCGTCCGACTTACGCAAACAACGTAAAAAGATACGCTTGTTCCGACGTCCATACTTTGCATGGGCTGCGCCACCTAGAGACATGCTTTATCTTTACCCCGGCGTATATGTCTTACGTAAACGGCGTAACTAATTGCGACGTACGTACGTTCTTGAATCGGCGTATCTTGCTCATTTACATATTCGACGCGGAAATCAAGGAAGCGCCACCTAGCGGCCAGCGTAATTATTGCAACCCAAGATACGACGGCGTAGGAGATTTACGCCGCTCGTATCTTGGCCAAATCTATGCGTAACTGATTCTATGAATCAGGCGCATAGATACGACGGCGGCCATTCGGACTTACGACGGCGTATCTGGAGATACGCCGTCGTAAGTCTTTGTGAATCTGGGCCCTAATTTCCAAAGTTTATAAAAGATACCAAGCACTAGGAAGGTATTAGACAGTGTCGTGCGCTTTAAAACAATTGGCTCGGTTCTATCACATAATAAATCACATTCTCCTCCTCCATACCCAGATAAAGGGGATAGTTCCTTTGGTATCTTAACAGATCAGCAGAAGAAGAAGGAACCAGATTATATCATGTGGGGTAAATGGAAGATTAAAGGATAACCAACAATAATTCTGGCTCCCATAGACTGCCTACAGCAGGGATATGCAATTAGCGGACCTCCAGCTGTTGCCAAACTACGAGTCCCATGAGGCATTGCAAGACTCTGACAGCACCAAGTATGACACCCAGAGGCAGAGGCATGATGGGACTTGTAGTTTGGCAACAGCTGGAGGTCCGCTAATTGCTAATCCCTGGCCTACAGGATGTGCCATGGGACATGTTGGGTATCTTTTTACTCGGCGTAACATCATCTTTCACATTATAGAAATAAATGGGCTAACTTTGTAGTGTTTTGGGGGGTTTTTTATTCAAAAAAGTGTATGTTGTCCAAAAGAATTGTGTTTGAAAGACTGATGCGCAAATACTGTGACATAAAATATTGCAATGATCGCCATTTTGTTCTTTAGGTTCTCTGCTAAAACAAAAATATATGATGTATTCGGGTTCTACGTAATTTTCTAGCAAAAAAACACTAATTTAAGCTGGTCACCTCCCTACTTGTGGAACACGGGTGATTGAAGTGACTGCTTCACTGTCCAATGAAGAGGCCGGAGGTTGACCCGGTAGTTTTCTTTGAACCAAACTTAGTTTGTTCCGCTATATATAACCCAGCAGTGGCTGCACCAGTAGTAATTAGACCAAACCTGCCGTGATGACAAGCCTTTCTACTGTAAAGTTGAAGAAATGGAGGACCTGGTTCAACTTCTCGAATGTCTACTATATGATTGGTTAACACGTTCTTTATTGGTGTGAAAAAATGGTGTCATTGCATGAGGCAGCAATTCTCCTCTGAAAAGGAAGAAAAATGAATCAGTGTTGCTAAGGAAAAATGATTGATGAGAAACTGCTGAGGTGTGAAGGATATTTTCCTGGAATGCTAGCCATGGGCAGAGAAAAGAAGCCTTTGTGCAGCTTTATAGTGTGCGCCAAGGCTAGAGCTGCAATCCAATCACAGTTTTAGGATTAAAGCCCTGGGCTTAAGTCTGGGAGATATGCCCAATAATTTAGTGACCGCAGAGCCATATACCACAAACTGCCAGGGAACCATCGGGCCGGACCTGAGAAATGTCACATACATCAAAAATTCACTGTCGTGATCGTCAGAGGAGACCCCACCTAACCCCGTCATTGTATTAACCCTGTGCTTGGATTGGATAAATGCTTAAAGACAGTGGCCCAGATTCAAGTAGAATCGCGCAATATTTGCGTGGGCAAAGAGCAAATTTTTTTCTCTGCGCCCACGCAAATATTGCGCTTTGCCCGCGATTCACGGAGCAGTTGCTCCGTAAATTGCGCGGGCAATATGCTAAGCAGCCGGGCGCAAGGCTGCCTAATGTAAATGATCCCGCCGGGGGCGGGAATCATTTAAATTAGGCGCGCTCCCGCACCGAGCGAACAGCGCATGCTCCGTCGGGATACTTTCCCGACGTGCATTGCGGCAAATGACGTCGCAAGGACGTCATTTGCTTGTAAGTGAACGTGAATGGCGTCCAGCGCCATTCACGGTTCACTTACGTAAACGACGTTAAATTTGAACGTCGCGAGCGGGAGGCGCAGCTATACTTTAGCATTGGCTGTGCCTGCTATTAGCAGGAGCAACCTTATGCTAAAGGCGCCGTACGGAAACTCCGTACCTTGCGTAGGCAGGGCCCGCGCAATCACAAGGCCGCTCACAAAGGCCGTGCCCCCTAGCGGCCAACGCAAGAATGCAGCCTGGGATGTGAAGGCATAAGGAGGCTTATGTTTATCACATCCTAGGCTGCATTCGGTGTAACGAGGTTCCTGAATCAGGAGCACTCGTTACACCGGAGCAAGTAAGCACTTGCGCCGCGCAACTATGGTTGCGCGGGCGCAAGTGCTTCTTGAATCTGGGCCAGTAGATGTAACCTTTAAATGAATTGCATTTAACTTCCTAAAGCACAGCAAATCCTAAACCTCTCCATTTTTTTTTCTAACATACAATACTTGTTCCAGCCTCTGTGGTATCCCAGTGCTGCAGATCCTCTATAGTCACTTTGCAAACACATCGGCCCGGATTCAGAAAGAAGATACGACGGCGTATCTCCTGATACGCCGTCGTATCTCTGAGTCCGGCCGTCGTATCTATGCGCCTGATTCATAGAATCAGGTTACGCATAGATATCCCTAAGATCCGACAGGTGTAAGTGACTTACACCGTCGGATCTTAGGCTGCAATCTCACGCTGGCCGCTAGGTGGCGCTTCCGTTTGTATACGCAAGGAATATGCAAATGAGGAGTTACGCCGATTCAGAAACGAAAGACCGCCCAGCGCTTTTTTTGTATGTCGTTTGCGTTCGGCTTTTTCCGGCGTATAGTTACCCCTGCTATATGCAGCGGATCGTATGTTAAGTATGGCCGTCGTTCCCGGGTCGAATTTTGCATTTTTTACGTTGTTTGCGTAAGCCGTTCGCGAATACGGATGGACGTAATTTACGTTCACGTCGAAACCAATGACGTCCTAGCAACGTCATTTAGAGCAATGCACGCTGGGAAATTTGATGGACGGCGCATGCGCAGTTCGTTTGGGGCGTGGGGACGCGCCTGATTTAAATTTTACACGCCCCCTACCCGCGGAATTTGAATTCCGCCGGGGGATTTACGATAAGCTGCCGCAAATTTACAGGCAAAATTTGCGGCAGCGGATCGTAAATGAGATCCGCTAACCAGTTTGAATCTAGACCATCATATCTACATGCTGTCAAGCGATGGCTGTATTGCATTTTTTAGGGTGGGTTCCCTGATGGTAAAAAACGTTCATCATTCTTATGTAATGTGTGTTGAAACAATCGCTTGTAGTCTTCATCGGAAGCCCATGTGATAGGGTGACCACACAGGAGCATAATTGGGAGATTGGAGACAGAGCATTGACACCCTATAGCACATAGGCATGCGCACAGGGTGTGCGGAGATATTTTAGGATGAGTGGGGGAAGGGGCCGCTAAATATGTAATTTACCAGCCCCTTCCCTTTCAGAATGAACATTGTGAGTTATCGGTAATGTGTGTTTGAGCTTTGGGGTGCACACCCTAATGGAATAGGCTGTGCACACCTATGCTATAGCAGAAGGTTCCTGCACAAGGACCTTCATAGTTGCATCACCAGGTATTTTAATAGCTTTAGTTCTTTCATAGCTCGCCAATGTAGAATCTATGGGCTAGATTCACATATCAATAGATACGCCGACCTAACTCGGAATCTACGCCGACCTAAGTTTAAGTATATTCTCAAACAGAGATACACCTAAACCTATCTAAGATACGACGGCTTGCGCCGTCCTATCTTAGGGTGCAATATTTAGGCTGGCCGCTAGGTGGCGCTTCCATTGCGGTCGGCGTAGAATATGTAAATCACTAGATACGCCTATTCACGAACATACGCCCGGCCGCCACAGTACAGATAAGCAGTTTACGTAACGCATTAGCAGGCCTAAAGTTATTCCATCAAATAGCTGGAATAGTAATGTTAAGTATGGCCGCCGTTCCCGCGTCGAAAATTGAAAATGTTACGTCGTTTGCGTAAGTCGTCCGTGAATAGGGTTTTACGTCCACGTCGAAATCAATAGGACCGTGCGGTGTACTTAGCCGCAATGCACACTGGGATATGTAGGCGGACGGCGCATGCGCCGTTCGTAAAATACGTCAATCACGTCAGGTCAAGCCCCATTAACATAAAACACGCCCCTTCAGCCGAATTTGAATTAGCCGCCCTCACGCCCACCCGATTTACGCTACGCCGCCGTAACTTAGCAGGCAAGTACTTTGTGAATCATGTACTTGCCTCGCTAACTTACGGCGGCGTAGTGTAAACACGCTAAGCTATGCCGCCGCAAAGTTAGGACGCCCTTTGTGAATCTACCCCTATTTATTTTTTGGTCTTCTCAACATAAGCACTTTGAGGCTAATTTACGAAGGGTCCTGTCTCATGTGTATTGTTGCTGCCCCTATGAAATGCAATCCACAGTTTTTAGAGGGTGTTTGACAGGTGGTGCGAAGGGCCTATGTCACCTCCTCACCACTTGCTTTAATGCAGACCTGCTGAGCACACATCTTTGTGAACTTCATGTAGTTGCAGGGCATTTGCAGCGAGGCTCCATTCACTCGAATGGGTTTTGTTCGGCGGTACAGCCCACTATAAGTGACATGTGGTTTAACTTTTCCCATGGCCATGAAGAAATTGGGGGGCCATGGCATGTGTACAGCTCTGAGAAGTTGCATTTCTGTGGTAAGGTGGGTGGTGGGGGGGAGGTTAAAAGCACGGTTTTTAACAACCAATGGCTGCCTGTCTGAGTCCTAAGGGAGTTGATAGTCTTCACAGAACACAATCAAACTGTGTGAATACATGATTGAATTATCCAATCACATGAAAAGCAGATCCCTGAACACTTTGGACACCCAATCACGTGCCGTTAACATTTGTTTGCTTTTCACGGTATTGGATATTTGAAGTGAGCATACTCAGTTTATTGATTGAGGATTCTTTTGTAACTCAGACAAATTGTCTTGCTATAATCCTACTAGCAGTCCCACAATCTGTTACATTAACCCTTTCACGCCGAGCGTACGCATATATGCGTCCTCGGCTTTCAGGGGTTGTACCGGGATGATGCCTGCAGCCGCAGGCATCATCCCGGTACCGTTGTTTAGAGCGGGCGATCGGCTTTCCAAACATAACAACCGATGCGGCTAAAAGCCGCTCGGTTGTTATGCCGGAGGAGCGGGAGGGGACATCCCCCCCTCCCACCGCCTCTCGCCGCTCTGACCGGCCTCCCGTCCCACGGGAGGCCCGATCCACGATCCGGCGCCTCCAGCGTCTCGGCGCGCTCTGAAACAAAGCCGTAAACGGCTTTGATTCAGTGTGCGCATTGAAACCACGGAAGCGGCGTCATGACGTCACTTTCGGGTTTCTCGGCTGCCAATGGCGCCGATTTAAAAAAGTACACAGTATTCAGAATCGCCGTTTTCGGCGATCTGAATACTTTGAAGTGCAAAGGAGGGCTCGGAGGTCTTTTAGACCCCGATCCCTCCATAAAGAGGTACCTGTCACGACCTATTGCTGTCACAAGGGATGTTTACATTCCTTGTGACAGCAATAAAAGTGATCAAAATGTAAAAAAAAAAAAAAAAAAAATGTAATATTAGAAAAAATAAATAAATAAATAAGAAAACAAAAAAAAAAATTTTTAAAGCGCCCCCCTCCCCGCGAGCTTGCGCAGCAAAGAAAGTGCATACGGAAGTCGCGCCCGCATATGAAAACGGTGTTCAAATAACACATGTGAGGTATCGCCGCGATCGTAAGAGCGAGAGAATAATTATAGCACTAGGCCTACTCTGTAACTCTAACCTGGTAACCGTAAAAAAAGTTTAAAGCGTCGCCTATGGAGATTTTTAGTTACCGTAGTTTGTCGCCATTCCACGAGTGCGTGCAATTATAAAGCGTGTCATGCTTGGTATCTATTTACTCGGCATAACATCATCTTTCACATTATGCAAAAAAATTGGGCTAATTTTACTTTTTCATTTTTTTAAAATTCATGAAAGTAAATTTTTCCCAAAAGTTGTGTTTAAAACACCGCCGCACAAATACCGTATGACATAAAATATTGCAACAATCGCCATTTTATTCTTAGATTCTCTGCTAAAAATATATATATAATGTTTGGGGGTTCTAAGTAATTTTCTAGCCAAAAATATGGATTTTAACTTGTAAACACCAAATGTCATACATAGGCATAGGCATGAAAGGGTTAATGCAAGGACCTACCTGTAGCTAGAAATGTCACATCAAGACAGGTATGGTTGATACAATTGATTTTGGTCCTTTATATTTTGCTTAAATTACACATTTTTCTTAATCTGACGCAAGTATAAAAAATTGTTTGTAATGTTTGCTTCTTCAGACGTGTCCATCGCAGATTAGTGCGTAGCTTCTCTTGGATGACTATAATTTGTAAATAAACTGCTTTAATCTCTTGCAGGGATCTGAAGCTGGACAATGTTTTGCTAGATCATGAAGGACACTGCAAGCTGGCCGATTTTGGGATGTGTAAAGAGGGTATTCGTGAAGGATGTACGACATCGACGTTTTGTGGGACTCCAGACTATATAGCACCAGAGGTAGCTTAACATTCATGTTATTCTCAAGACTGCCTTAACCACTTAAGGACCGGACCAATATGCTGCTACATGACCCAAGGGGTTTTTACAATTCAGCACTGCGTCGCTTTAACAGACAATTGCGCGGTCGTGCGACGTGGCTCCCAAACAAAATTGGCGTCCTTTTTTCCCCACAAATACAGCTTTCTTTTGGTGGTATTTGATCACCTCTGCGGTTTTTATTTTTTGCGCTATAAACAAAAATAGAGCGACAATTTTGAAAAAAATGCAATATTTTTTACTTTTTGCTATAATAAATATCGCCCAAAAACATATATAACATTTTTTTTTTCCTCGGTTTAGGCCGATACGTATTTTTCTACCTATTTTTGGTAAAAAATCGCAATAAGCTTTCATTGATTGGTTTGTGCAAAATTTATAGCGTTTACAAAATAGGGGATAGTTTTATTGCATTTTTATTAATTATTTTTTTTTTTACTACTAATGGCGGCGATCAGCGATTTTTTTCGTGACTGCGACATTATGGCGGACACTTTGGACAATTTTGACACATTTTTGGGACCATTGTCATTTTCACAGCAAAAAATGCATTTAAATTGCATTGTTTATTGTGAAAATGACAGTTGCCGTTTGGGAGTTAACCACAGGGGGTGCTGTAGGATTTAGTGTTCACCTAGTGTGTGTTTACAACTGTAGGGGGGTGTGGCTGTAGGAATGACGTCATCGATCGAGTCTCCCTAATAAAAGGGATCACTCGATCGATGCAGCCGCCACAGTGAAGCACGGGGAAGCCGTGTTTACATACAGCTCTCCCCGTTCTTCAGCTCCGGGGAGCGATCGCGACAGAGCGGCTATAAACGAATAGCCGCGCCGTCGTCCCGGATCGCTCCCCGAGGGAATCCGACCGCCGCATGTAGCGGGGGAGGGGGTCCCGATCGGACCCCCCACCCGCTAGAAGGCAGGGACGTACAGGTACGCCAATGTGCCTGTACGTGCCATTCTGCTGACGTGTATATATACATGCGGCGGTCGGGAAGGGGTTAAACAAAGCCTCCCAGAGATAAAAATCAGTCTAAAGCTGGCTATGCATGGTTCGATTCTGGTTCAAATGTTTATACAGAAATTTAAAAAAATCATTTGTCAGAATTCTTTCTTGCCATCATTGACTCAAATAATTTCACGCAAAAAGCTCTTAAAGCAGAGCTCCATCCAAAAGCAGGACGTAGCGCTTGTCTGCCTCGGCAAAGCAAGTAGAAGTGAGCTGGAAGTTTGGCCCCTCCTCCAGGGGCGGACTGACCATTCGGGCACTATGCCACTAGGGGGCCCCATCAGGGTTGCCAGCCTCAGTAAAACCAGGTACAGTATGTAAAAATCTGTGTTTTTTTTAAATCACAAGATTATAGCTATCACTAGATTATCAAATGATTCTACCTTCTAACCTTCCAACTGAATTGGTTGAAACTCAACCATGGTTGGGCCTGTTGGCATTGCCTGGCTCCACAAACTTTGATCCGAAAGTGGAGGTTCAACCGGAAATGACAATTTTTAAGATTAGATTCATGCTCGTTTTGTCAAGGGGAATCGGGTAGTTTTTTTTAAATCAAAGCCGTACTTACCGTTTTAGAGATACATCTTCTCCGCCGCTTCCGGGTATGGGCTGCGGGACTGGGCGTTCCGTCTTGATTGACAGGCTTCCGATGGTCGCATCTATCGCGTCATGATTTTCCGAAAGTAGCCGAACGTCGGTGCGTAGGCGCCGTATAGAGCCGCACCGACGTTCGGCTTCTTTCGGCTACTCGTGACGCGATAGATACGACCGTCGGAAGCCTGTCAGAAGACTGTCAATCAAGAAGGAACGCCCAGTCCCGAAGACCATAACCGGAAGCGGCGGAGAAGATCGCTCTCTAAAACGGTAAGTACTGCTTCGTTTTTAAAAAAACTACCCGATTCCCCTTGACAAAATGAGCATGAATCTAATCTTAAATTTTTTTTTAAGGGTGAACTCCCGCTTTAAAATCTAAGGGGCCAGGTTGAAAACTGATGGCCAGTGACTACATCCGATCAGATGCAGCCACTGTTCAGATATTCTGACAGCGGTGGGTTGTCGGTGGCTGTCTCAATACAGTAGCTGGAAAGGGAGATTCCTTTGCCTATGCTGTTTAGCGAATTGTATGCGCCCACAGACTACACAAAATCTATACATTTATGACTAGACATAAGTGACGTCACATTCTGCCTCGTAGTGACTGGTATTCATCTCAAACTACTGTTTGTGTATTTGTCAGCTTAACATGGCAGACGTGGTTATGCGCCCTCTGAAGGCTGTATACCTACAGTAATACATTGTGGCGTATTAGTCTTGCATAGTAGCAGGAACATTAATTGAGATATAATCTATTTATTAATAGCTGTTCTGTTCCTCTCCTGCACTGAACACTGGAAAAGGTATCCTGTTCAGAATAGGAAACTAAATAATTCATGCAAGATTCTTCTGGCCTCTGTGAATGATAAACCAACAGGAAAGGAAAGTAAATGGGCAGAGAACTCTAATGAATGAGTATCTGTATCCTCCAGGTCAAAGATTATAGTGGACCTTTCAGTAGCATGAATTTACTTCTGACACGCCACAATGTATAGCAAAACAATATCATTATTAAACATGTACCTTTTTATTATTATAAACCAAGCTTTGAGATCCGGACAAGTGACTATGCCTATGGTAGGATGATGTGGCGAGTCTTCTGCAGGTGGAGGGAAGCTTTTTCTCAGTCTCCTCTTCTCTTCAGTGATCAGACTGCAATATTGTAACTTTGTAGCCACAAGTCACAAGGCAAGAGACTACGGCAAGGACTGATATGTTTCTGAACACTGACAAGAACTGCACAGATACCAGAAATTATATAATTGTGTCATCTCTGAGCCAGGGACTCTGTCCAGCAAATATACTGTATGCAGACCCTGGATGATGGAAGGAAGAAACGTCTCTGCCCTTCTGGAATTTTTTTAATAAAGGCATTGGGGAGTTCTGTGATCTCAGTCTGTAATAAATACTTATATATTTTCTTTATAAACAACATGCACTTAACAGTAAAACATACTGTATATGTGATACTAGGTTCACTTTAAAGCAGAATGTCAACAAAAAGGGGAAGTTCCGCTTGTTTGCATCCTCCCTTCTTCCTCTTTTACAATTGCCACTTGGGGGGGGCTGGTACCCGGTTTTGACAAGTACCAGCAGCACGGCGATCTGAGCAGAAGTTTGGTCCCCCCTCTACTTCTTCCCCCCCGGAGCCTTCCATGACATATTACAGGTCCCAGAAGACTGTGGGACCTTTTACAAAGTGCAGGGTGGAAAGTTGGCTGTGCAGCTGCAAGGCTTCACTGCCCATTTCCCTTCATTAAAGGAGAAGTCCAGCCTGGGCTCGTTTGGCTGGGCTTCTCCTAAGGGTCACAGGAGTGCAATTCTTTTTGCACTCCTGTGACCCGTTTTTCAGCAGAGAGCGGTCTGATGTCCGCTGTCTGCTGACATCACACAGATCAGTCCAGGCACCGCGTCATCCCAACTCTTGGAGTCTGCATCCGCCAGGGGCCTGGACTGATGGCTTTTTCAGCCTCTCAGCGAGCCACTGAGAGGCTGAGCCAGCTGCTCCCCACCCCTCTACAGCGCAGTGCTTCAGTGAGCGTGGAGGAGCAGAGAGGAGAGCAGCAGCTCTTCTCTCTGGGATCTGTGAGAACCGAGCCATCGGGGGTGTTCGATAGCTTGGTTCTCAGTGCAGAGGCGCCGGGGGACAGATGCAGCATCGAATCGATGCTGCGTCCACCTAGGTAAGTATAAATGGGGGGAAAAACATACTTCTCTTTTTAAGATGCTGGCACATAGACCCAAAGCGGATTTAAGAATCGGCTCAGTTGAGGACAGGACTTGATTCCTGGACAGGTGAGCATCCTTATATTGAAAGTCAGCAGCTACATTATTTGTAGCTGCTGACTTTTGATTTTTGGGAGTGTAACTGGAGCTCCTCTTTAAGCACTGGGAGGATACGTGGCCGATCCTAGGGTCACAGGCGCCTGGGTGCAGAAATATTCCTGGCGCCCCCACATGGGCGTCGTCATTTTACTAACCTCTCCCCTTTGCAATGACTCAACCACAGAGATGCTCCCCCACGAAGTCTTCATTAAGCTGGGATCCTTACATGATCTCTTAACAATAAACAAAATACAGGAAGAGAAGCAGAGTACTTTATTGGGACCTGGAGAAGGGCCTCTGTGATTGACACAGAGAAAGTCTGTTAGATGTTCGGCGCCCCCACCTCTGCAGGTGCCTGGGTGCAATGCACCCTGTGCACCCTGCCTAGGATCGGCCCTGGGAGGATACAACTCTCCCTGTCAAGACCAGTAAAACTGGCAACATCTTTTTTTCTGTTCTGCCTGAGCAATGAAAACCTGACTAGCTGTATCGTTTTCTACACTATCCAACTTGAAACAAAAAGATTTGGCTTTCAATACACTCTAACAACAGAAACTTTGCAAATTGTAACACAACTTGCAGTATAACCATGCATGGGGCAATGAGGAAGTTTCATTTAGGCCCATGAGCCCCAACAATTACTTTTTTTTCTTATTTAGCAACACTGTTTTTTATTTTTTTATTTTTTGCACCAAAGTCTGTCTTTTAATGATACCTCTGAACATTACTGTAATACTGATGGTTCTCTTTGATGCAGATTCTACAGGAAATGCAGTATGGACCATTGGTGGACTGGTGGGCGATGGGTGTTCTTCTCTATGAGATGCTTTGTGGCCATGCCCCTTTTGAAGCGGAGAATGAAGACGATCTGTTTGAAGCTATCCTGAATGATGATGTTGTCTATCCAGCGTGGCTCTCCCAAGATGCGGTGGGAATTCTGCAAGCTGTAAGTATATTACTAAGATCTTCCATTACTCACTTGCTGATGAGATGCTGGCATGACTGGAATATTTTGTCCCAGTATCCAACACAGTGCAAAATTTCCACTCGTTCAGCAGAATTCTTTTGCCATTCTTCAGCTTTTTCAGTAGTCCATATGTGAGGTTTTCTAAATACGTGTATTTTTTTAATAAGCCAAAGGATCAGAGACCATGACAAGGATTGAGAAGAACTTTTCATAATGAAAACCTACACATTCACAAACATATCTTAAAGAGTTGTGTGTACAATGTGGCTTTAAAGTAGCTATAAAGACTAAGTAGATGATATTTAATTTGTTGAAGCACTGTGTATTACTGACAATCACCCTGATGTTTTAAAAATTACTTTCTAAAAAATACTTTTTGCATCTCCGTGATCTCCTGATCTCTTCCAACCCTCCCCAACCCTTCCCAGCTACTTGTATACAGTTGTATACAGCATTGGCTGCACATCATTGCTCTGGACCAGTTTCTGCTTGGAAAATCTTCAACATTCAACACTTCTAATGCCGCGTACACACAGAATTTTTGACAACAAATGTTCGATGTGAGCTTGTTGTCGAAAAATCCGACCGTGTGTATGCGCCTTTGGACATTTGCTGTCGGAATTTCAGACAACAAATGTTTGAGAGCTGGTTCTCAAATTTTCCGACAACAAAAGATCACTGTCGGAAATTACAATCGTTTATAGCCAATTCCAACACACAAAAATCCATGCATGCTCAGAATCAAGCAGAAGAGCCGCACTGGCTATTGAACTTCATTTTTCTCGGCTCGTCGTACGTCTTGTACGTCACCGCGTTCTTGACGTTCGGAATTTCCGACAACATTTGTTTTAAATAATTTTTATTGTTTTCACATAAAAAAAAACTTTACAAACTTTTTCAAAGTTTTTTAAAATCAACAACCGTTATAAAATTCATAAGTTCTTCATACATATAACATTGATATATACATATTACATACTACATAAATACATAGAAAATGTGTGTGAGTACAGAGTTAGCTCCATCCTTATAATGCTACATCTATGATGGAAATCTCTATACTATGGCACCTTCCCTTCTCTTCTCCCCCTCTCTCCCCCTTCCATTGATCTCAGGGAGGGAGAGAAAAAAAAAGGGGGGGGAAAGGAAACGCCATCTAAATTTAAAATCCTTCCTCTTTTTTTTTCTCCTTCTCCTTTAGTGAAAAGAGGGAGCAGGAGCGAGGGGGTTCTATCCAAGTACTTCCATATAGTCCGTACCTGGTCCCCCCCCCCTGCTCCCAACCCATCCCCATATATATATATACCCATGTGACTGATATTTGCATTAATCCTCCCAAGAGCCAACCCACTGCCTGCATCTTCAAAGGAGTACTGAGGCAGGGTGCTGTAATGTTTTCAGAAAGATATGTACAGCAGCCTCCTGGCCCGTCCTACCAGCCATGATTTGCCTGCATTGTGGACAGAAGCAAAGACCCAGTGATGGTGTCACTGGGACTGAAATACAGTATTCACAAAAGAAAAAAAGGCGAAAAAATATTAAGCAGATTAAACTTCAGTTTTCATTTAGCCTATAGGCACTTTTATATATGATGTTACTCTTATGTGTCTGGACTTGGCTCCTCGGAACAATAGGGGAATCCAAGAAAGACACCCTAACACTGATACATTGTTTAATATAAATTTAGATTAATCCCCACTCTCATTACCGTCTAATCCCTTTACAATCCTAGTGACGCAGGTCATCTAAGAAACCAAGCTTAGGTCCACCTTTCATTTTATAAAATAGAAAATGCTTATCACACACCCCTACTGCACAGTTATTAGTAGAAAACCTGTAGTGAATTGGGATTATTCAGCAGGTCTTTTCTTTTTTCTTTTTTTTTAAAGCAAATCCTTGATTTAAAACTCATTCATACTTCACATGACTTAATAGGATGCTCGTTAATTCGCATAATTACTATGTAGCAGTATGTTTCCACTAGTTACTGTCATCCACACATATTCCCCCTGCTGCCAGACTTCCATACATCACTCTCCAGTAGACAATGAACAGTCATTTGCGTTTTTTTGTTTCTTTGGGGGATATAACTTTGTTGGGGAAAGGGTATGGGATGCCCATCATCAGATCACATTTTGCCATGTTATAGCGGTTCTGCTTTGCATGGTCTGTGTAGAGAACTTAGAAAAAATGATGGACTCTAACCTTGAGAGATTCTAACTTTACACTCCTCCTCTGCACAACACCTGCAGACTGTTACTCCCAGGACTCTTCTCCTCCTGCACAATCTTCCCTGTCACAGCGTTGGTCTTTCCGTCCTATCATCTTGAACTGTGCCAGGCATCACTCTGAATAATCCCTGGCTGTTGTTGAACTTGCTGAATTCTGATAGGCCAGGGGCCTGCAGCACCCATATTTGACAGCCTAGTTACTTTAACAGAAATAAACGGTTGGTGGACTACTGATCCCAGCCAGTCAGACTTGAAAATTCTGTACCCGCAGGCCACAGCGACTTTTCACAGAACCCCACAGTCTTTTTTCTGGCCTTGCACCCAACTCCCCTGGCATGCCTCTTCCAGATATCCACTGTGCCTCACTAACCAAACTTCTCCTGTCCTTCTTGAAGAATTTACCCAGCCCGGGCATGCCGACTGCTCCTCCAGCTCCTGTTCCAGGACACCTCTCCATGACCGTGTAAGGAGAGGCTCCCGAGCTCCTCCACAGAGGCCTAAACACCACCCCCCTCCCATGTGGGTGAGCCTCCTGCTGCAGTCTAACACTCCATTCTTTAATTCACCCAGCCGACAACTCAACTTCAGTGGGCTGGACCTGAGTTTAAGTAGGAGGCCTGCCCCCTGCCAATCCTAGTTGGGGATTGGTCAGGGCTCCTCACATGAACTCCCTGTCACTCCAATTCCCAGCCATGCCCCTCTTCCAGAACATTCTCCCTGGGAGCAGGGGAGGCGCCCAAAAAGACAGGTGGTCACACCCACTGCTACACTAACCACTCCCTCCCCCCAGATCAAAACAAGTGGACCTAGCGTGCAGCATAGGCCTGCCTGGCAGCTATCACCCAAAACACCTTACCTCTAGCACCTGCCCAAGGTAGAGAGTGCTGCAACTATAAATTAAAAAAGCACTTCTTTCTTGCCATGATTGAAAACCATTTCACCAAGCTCCCATTGTGTTCAGCAGACCATTGTGGGTGTTTAATGTCATTAGACACTGTAGTAAATCTATTCTTTTGAATCAGCAGAGCTAGTGGCCACTTAGGGTGCTTGATTATTAATGCTCTTAAAAAATGTTTTTTTTTTTTTTAAATCAGGTAGTTTTTAATAAAAACGTTTTTCCATTTTCCAAATACTGAAAACACAACATACATCATTAATACATGAAATAATAAAACGCAGAAAATGAATTGTACAAGTCATAGAACAGTGGCCTGGATTCAAGAAGCAATTGCGCCTGTGTAACCATAGGTTACACAGCACAATTGCTTACTTGCCCCGGCGTAACGAATGCTCCTGATTCAGGAACCTCGTTACGCCGACTGCAGCCTAAGATATGCGCGGCATAAGGCTCTTATGCCCGCATATCTTAGGCTGCATTCTTGCGATGGCCGCTAGGTGGCGTTCCCGTTGTGCTCAGCGTATAGTATGCAAATTGCATACTAACACCGATTCACAACTTGCGCGAGCCCTGCGTACGCAATTTACGTTGTTTCCGTACGGCGGTTTTTGCGTAAGGCTGCCCCTGCTATTAGCAGGGGCAGCCAATGTTACGTATACCCGTCGTTCCCGCGTCACGAAATTTGAAATTTACGTAGTTTGCGTAAGTGAATCGTGAATGCCGCTGGACGCCATTCACGTTCACTTTGAAGCAAATGACGAAGGACGTCATTTGCCGCAATGCACGTCGGGAAAGTTTCCCGACGGAGCATGCGCTCTACGATCGGCGCAGGAACGCGCCTAATTTAAATGATTCCCACCCCCTACGGGATCATTTAAATTGCGCGCGCTTACGCCGGGCATTTTGCCGGCGCGCCCGCGCAATTTACGGAGCTTCTGCTCCGTGAATCGAGGGCAGCGCAAAAAAATTGTGGGGGCGCAGGGCAAAAACGTTGCCCTGCGCCTCCGTAAAAAAAGCGCAATTCTTACTGAATCCGGGCCACTGTTTCTACCATGGAGTGAGAGTGCCTCATTATCTCTTATCAGAGAACCAATCCGTACAAGGTCACCCGGGTACAGAAATACAATTAAAACCTTCATAAACCTAGTGCCATTGGCAGAGCAAGCACACAACTTCCCTAAATAGATTCTGAGGACAATGAGGTATGTGTCACCTCAGTATATGACAAGCATAGGGATGGAATTTTTTAGGACAGCACCTATGTTTAGAGTTCTTCCCTCTACAAATTCAGATTAAGTGCATCTCTCCATTGCAAGAGGGTTGGGGGTGTGAGCGAGAGCCGTCTTCGTAAAACTAACTTGCAAGCTAAAAACAAGGACCTTGTTCACTGCAGGCTAGTGTCGGGAGGAAGTATGTTCTCTAGGGCAATGCCCAGAACAGCAAATGTAGGGTCCATTGGTGCCTACGTAAAACAAACTCCATTAAGTAATTGAAAAATGGATGGTGAAGTTTAGGGCATTGCCACAGCATTTGAATAAGAGCACCCGTGGCAGTAGCACATCTAGGACAATTTGGCGATGTGGCTCCCCCAAGAATGTAGCTTCTGTGGCGTATAATGCAGTGGCGGCTGGTGCTACATTTTTTGGGGGTGTGACAAACAAATCAAATGACACCCCCCCCCCCCATTTGGTCTGTCGATCAGTCAAACTACCCCAGCCCACCCCCCCGTTGCTCACTCATTAGTCCATCCAACAGCCCCGCACTTACCCCATCTAGGACACAGGCAGCTTTGGCTCCTTCATGCGTCTCCTCCTTGGCGGCGTTACCCTGCGTCCCCTCCTCCTCCTCGTAGGCGGCTTCACGGCGGTTTCGCCCTGCATCTCCTCCTCAGCAGCTTCCTCCTCGGCAGCCAATATGATCGCTTTTCCTCTCAGCCAATCGGGTCTTAAGACTAAAATAAATTTAAACTGGCCGGGAGGAGAATCATGAAGACAATAGCGAATATTAATTTGCTATTGTCACACAACTGGGTGGGCTTAGGGCGCAGTGCCCGTTTTTTGAAGCCTCAGGCTCTAATCATGTGCTTCGAAAAATAAAAAATAAAACCATGCGTCCAGGGCCCTGCATGTAGATTATGGGCCAGGCACATGGATTAGGGGGGCAGCGCCCCATATGGACAGGCTATTTAAAGATGGTTGTTATTCAGTTCCAACATTTTAAGTTTTATTTGTTTCAAGGAAAGTAATTTTAATGACATCACATTTTACATGCTTGTTCTTACATATTTTTATCGTATTAAATGTATTGATTTGTAATTTTTGGACTAGAGGGAGCTTTAACCAGCTCAGTAAAATGACATGGTGTAACCTGATCAGAGGAGAGAAAGGGTAAGATGCAGAGAGTAATTTTACTTTGGTGCATTAGCACAGGGTTCGACAAATCCCGGTTGCCAGGTCGCCATGGCGACTAGAAATGGCGTCCTGGCAACTTGGCTTGGAAGGTGGCCATTGGTATTACAAGTTAAGCATTACAAGTTGAACAGCAATTCTAATGTCATTTTTCACTATTTTCACTGCCATCTTCTTCCCTCTAATTAGAACCCCCAAACATTATATATATTTTTTATCCTAACACCCTAGAGAATAAAATGGCGATCGTTGAAATACTTTCTGTCACGCTGTATTTGCGCAGTGGTCTTGCAAGCGCACTTTTTGGTGAAAAAATTACACATTTTTTTATAAAAAAAATAAGATAACAGTAAAGTTATCCCCATTTTTTTTAAATATTATGAAAGATAATGTTACGCCGAGTAAATTCATACCCAACATGTCACGCTTCAACATTGCGTCCGCTCGTGGAATGCCGACAAACTTTTACCCTTTAAAATCTTCATAGGCGACGTTTAAAAAAATCTACAGGTTGCATGTTTTGAGTTACAGAGGAGGTCTAGGGCTAGAATTATTGCTCTCGCTCTACCCATCGCGGCGATACCTCACATGTGTGGTTTAAACACCGTTTACATATGCGGGCGCTGCTCACGTATGTGTTCGCTTCTGCGAGCAAGCTCGTCGGGACAGGGTGCGTTTTCTGGCTCCTAACTTTTTTTAGCTGGCTCCTGGATTCCAAGCAAATTTGTCAAACCCTGCTTTAGCAGGTCCCACAGAGTCCAGCCAATAGTGTGTGAGCTGGAGTGGAATCACATTACATGCAACCTGTTCATTGTGAGTCAGTCTGTGCCAGAGAGTGACATGAGCAAAATGCAGTATAGAGAATACATCAGGGGAGGGAGTTTCTGTATACTTCCTGTTCAGCCCTGACAGATTACACATTATTGGTCACATTACAAGTTCAAAGCCTGTCTCCATCTTTAATCATTAAGTTATGTAAAGTGTCAGTCAGCGGTTCCCAGTGTTCCGAGAATCAGATATCAGACTGGGTTATTTTTGTCTATGGGGATTTCTTGCTATTCATCCACAGATCTTTATTTTAGCTGTGGATACGGAAATGTTGTGTAGCTTTTCTTGCAGCGCCCCAGGAGTATGCTGCAAGTGTGTACATTTCCATCCTGTTGCTTAGTCTCGTTCACTTCCTGTGGGAGAATCCATCAAATTCCAAGCTAATTTTGGAATGCAGATCTTCACCAGTACAATGCTGTATTAGAATGTTCCTCTGAAAGCATAATTTATTTTCTAACTCCGCTTAAGAAATTTGTTTTCCCTAGTAAAGCAAGCAGAATGTCATCATATACACAGCATTATAGAGAATTAAATCACTCTATAGATCCAAAGTTGGCAGCATTTTAAATGTTTTCCAGTTGCTTTCCTGGTGATAAAATTAGATAAAGGTAAGGTGCGTGAAATTAAAAAATGTATATATAATTTTTATTATTTTCCAAGAAATTACAAAGAAATATATTTAAACCGAAATTAAAATATAATAAAATTACAATATAAAAAGCAAGATATTTTAAAGCTGAACACCAGGTATTATCTTAATTGCATCGCTACACTGGTCCCACTTGGACTGACATAAATATGTACGAGCTGATTTGACGAGGTGGCGATTCTGACATCACCACCCAGCTTCTCCACCTGATCCAAGCAGAACACTTTGTATTCATTGTAAAAATGCAAGGCATACTGTGAATGGTGGTGGTGCAGAGTCAATGATCGCCTTTGGTCAGTTTGCAGTGGGACAGCCACTCAGCACAGGACCTGGACTATAGCGACAATCACTGTAACTATTACAGTAATTTTACGTGGTCCATCAGGTATGAAATATACATACTCTTCATAGTCAAGTTTAGGAGAGCAGTCTGGGTTGACAATGCTGCTCCTCAATAGATACAGTATGGTGATTGTCATCACTCTAGGAAAGTGAAGCGTGTTACTGGCAGAATCACTTGGTTAAAATAAATAAATAAAAAAAACTCAAGGGGTCTCATGTCCAGCCTCCAGTCTTTAAAAAAAAATTGCAGCCACTATATCTACGTATCGGTGAGTTTCAATATATAACAATTTGGGTTTTGGGCTCACTTAAGCCGCGTACACACGATCAGTCCATCCGATGAGAACGGTCTGAAGGACCGTTGTCATCGGTTAACCGATGAAGCTGACTGATGGTCCGTCGCGCCTACACACCATCGGTTAAATAACTGATCGTGTCAGAACATGGTGACGTAAAACACGACGTGCTGAAAAAAAATAAGTTCAATGCTTCCAAGCATGCGTCGACTTGATTCTGAGCATGCGTGGATTTTTAACCGATTCTCGTGCCTACTAACGATCGGTTTTGACCTATCGGTTAGGAATCCATCGGTTAAATTTAAAGCAAGTTGGCTTTTTTTTAACCGATGGTTAAATAACCCATGGGGCCTACACACGATCGGTTTTGACCGATGAAAACGGTCCATCAGACCATTGTCCTCTGTTTAACCGATCGTGTGTACGAGGCCTAAGGCCAAGTTTACATATGTGCGGCTGCGGTTTGCATACCATGGTCCTGTGTGTTTCTGTTCACTGTTTCAGGTGCGATTCAGGTGAAAATATTTAATAATTCGCACCGGAACAGGATCCAAAAGCACACAGGACCCCTTTTTGAAAATGCACCAAGGCCACCCTGGACATATGTGAACCTGCTCCATTGAGAGCTGGTCACATTCACGTGTCATGCGAATTGGATACGGTTTAAAATGCATCCAATTAGCATATATGTGAACCCAGCCTTTTAGAGTCTGCATTGTCCACACTACTCACTGTTGGCAAGTGTCTGCCTAAATGACCAAATTGGAAAACGAAGAAAGGACTTTCCTACAGCCTACTCTACACAAATAATCCCTCATACTTATAAGGCCTTGTACACACGACCGAGAAACTCAACGGGTGAAACACATCGAGTTCCTCGTCGAGTTCCTTGTTAGGCTTGTCGAGGAACTCGACAAGCTTGCTTTGCGTACACACTGTCAAGCCAAAATCTCCTCGTTCTCAAACGCTGTGACAAACAACACATACAACGGCAGGGGAAGTTCGATTCCACTGGCTAAACTCTTGGGGCTGCTTTTGCTAATTTCATGTCCGTGTTCCGTGTTACCGTGTGTACACCCTGGGACACAGACGCATTGCTGCAATCAGTTATAGGGCCTGTACAAAAGCCCCATACAAAGGCTGCTACAGAAAGGGTTTCTCTATGTAAGCCCCTCCACACTGCTGTTATACTGCCATCTGCTGTCCCAGTGTGCTCAGGACTTCATAAAAATAGTCCGAGTATTAACTCTTCCTGTG
This sequence comes from Rana temporaria, assembly GCF_905171775.1. Lineage (NCBI taxonomy): Eukaryota > Metazoa > Chordata > Amphibia > Anura > Ranidae > Rana > Rana temporaria. The sequence continues at coordinate 34,450,405 of NC_053501.1, read as the reverse complement.
GTACATATCTTCCACCTTTTGGACTTGCAGTCTTGACTCTTTCGACTCACCTAAGATTTTCGATATATGGAAACTTGTGCCTAAAGCTTACCTTCCGACTTGGTATATTTCCATCTTATATGCCCCGTGGACGCACCCATCGAGGGACCACCAGCCATATAAGTTTCTATCTCTCTGCTAACTATATATTCCTCATCTTCGCCCTGAAGAAGCCCCACGGCGAAACGTGCGTTGGCGACTTCGGAGGAATGTACAGTGGTCATTTACTGTTGATGAATTTGTAATTTTCTTGAACTTATTTATTTTATGTATATTCTGTTCAATTTATTTATACGCTATTAAATTATATATTTTTACAAAACTATACTTCCTTGGCCTTAAAGTCTGACCATCAATGTCCACTTGCTTGATATTGTTTCTTCTTTGCTAATTTCATGTGTTTGCGTGTTAAATACAAGTTTGGTAAGAGACGATTTGCACTTTTCAGTCTGTTACAGCTTGAAAAATGTGTTATCTCCATTACAAATGCTACTTTTACTCCCGTCTCATACTTTAATCTGAGCAAGCGCGGGTTTCTTAGCATACAGACATCCGAGTTTCTCGTTGAAAACCAGCCTGACGAGGATCTCGACGAGCCAAATCAGACTCCCGTCGAGAAAATAGAGAACTTGCTCTCTGTTCGGCTCGTCGAGGTTCTCGACAGTTTCCTCGATGAAAATGTGCACACGACTGGTTTCCTCGGAAAAAAAAATATCTCCCAGCAAGGTTCTTGCTGGTTTTTGCCGAGAAACTCGGTCGTGTGTACGAGGCCTAGGTCCCCCCGTGCCTTTTCAGTCCTGTAGCAAAGTAACCTGTAAAGGTAGAATGTTTTCTTATACCCTCATCTCTTGTATTTTTCATATGAAATGCCCATTGTAGATCACCACTGTTGTAGCAGAAGAATACGATTTCAAGCCCTGAAAATCATATACCACATATAAAACAAAATCCTATCTGAGTAGGTTTGGATCACACAAGGTCAAGCCTGCCTTCCTGAGATTGCAGGTTTCAGCTAGACTAATTATGGCACTGCTGTGGTTGAACAGCATTTAAAAAGAAATTTGAAGCCACTTTTTTTTCCCTGTACATTGTGGGTTTTTGTGCACCAATGCCATAAATATCCACTTTATTTAATTTCGGGAACTACTTGTAAATGTTTCACTTACTTCCCCCCCACCTGTTGGAGCTCAAACAGAACCAGCATTCACCATAGCGAGGTGGAATTTCTGCAGCTGGAGGCTCGCCAGGGCAAACTGAAATGCCATCAGACAGTCTGAATGAGATGAACACAGGACATTTTAGTTTTATACAGACAGGCTGACGGGCTCATAAAATACACTTTTTTTAAGAATTCTTTAGTCAGCGTAGACTTAACCACCTGTAATATTAGCGTTCCCTTTTCATGCACTGGAAACACAAAATCAAGAATTGTTGCCGTGGACGGCACATACAGTTTTTGTTTCCTAAACGGATGAAGAAGCCTTATAGGAACAGGAGCTGCACTGTTTGCATTAACAATGGGCCGCAAGTTCTTGGATTTTTTTTGTCAGGCGCAGGTCATTTTTGTTGAAGGACCTACTTTGTTTAGGTGCAGCTGCTCCCTGGCTGGGATATCTAGTAACAAGGGGGTTTATTTTAAGTAACAAGGTTTGGTTTAAGGGGGTAAGTTCAGCCTTAGATGGAGCTATTTTCTTGAAAATTGCTCGATTCGCACCCACAGAGCCATTGTGTTCTCCCAGCGGTGAGGTGTGGGAGCTCTCCCAGCCAGGAGAACACACAGTGATTGTTGCGAGATGCTATAGGTGCTGGCAATATTTGCATGAAAAATCCAAGTTGATCGATCGATCAAACAACTTGGGTACAATCAACCTGCCCATACATAGTTTGAATTGTCCAGTTCCTCCTGACCTAGCCAAGATTCAAACCGTCTTTTGCCAGCATAGAAGTTAGTTGGGGAAATTAGGGGTAAGAGTCGGTTCAATGGGAGCGTTCTAATCGGAGCGACGCAAGTCGCTCCGACTTAGAAAATTAACTCCCTGTGCGACTTCGGGGGCGGCTCGGGGTGACTTGCATTGACTTCTATACAGAAGTCGTCTTGCAAATCGCCTCTGGAGTCGTCCTCAGGACGACTTGCAGAGCCGCCCCCGGAGTCGTGCCGCCTTAGTGTGAACCGACTCTAAGGTTGAGTAGTTGAGGAAAGAAAATTTCCAGTTACATTTTTTCAAATTTTGGATAAAGTGGAGAAAAGTTAAACATTTTGTCAGGTTTTTATTTCTGTTTGTGACCTTTTTGCGTGAATTTCCCCTGTGACACCCATACAAGAAATGAGGGCTGTCACAAGAACAAGATGGCAATAAAATCATTATCAAAAGTTCTAAGCTCACTCTACAATGCTTGGCCTAGATTCACGTAGGGCGGCTTTTCGTTGTGCGGGCGTAGCGTATCTTATTTACGCTACGCCGCCGCTACTTAGAGAGGCAAGTGCTGTATTCACAAAGCACTTGCGTCCTAGGTTACGGCGGCGTAGCGTAAATCGGCCGGCGTAAGCGCGCGTAATTCAAAGTAGGCAGGTCGTGGGCGTGTTGTATTTAAATTAAGCGTGACCCCATGTAGATGCATGGCCGAACGAACGGCGCATGCGCGCGCATGCTCAGGATCACGTCGTATTTACGCCCAAAGATACGCCGGCTCAATGCCTGTGACGTGAACGTAACCTACGCACAGCCCCATTCACGTGCAACTTACGTAAATGACGTAAAAAGATACGCTTGTTCCGATGTCCATACCTTGCATGGGCTACGCCACCTAGAGACCTGCTTTATCTTTACGCCGACGTATGTCTTACGTAAATGGCGTAACTAATTGCGACGGGCATACGTACGTTCGTGAATTGGTGTATCGTGCTCATTTCGCCGCGGAAATCAACGAAAGCGCCACCTAGCGGCCAGCGTAAATATGCACCCCAAGATACGACGGTGTAGGAGACTTACGCTGCTCGTATCTTGGCCAAATCTATGCGTAAACGGATTCTATGAATCAGGCATAGAGATACGACGGCGGCCATTCGGACTTACGACGGCGTATCTGGAGATACGCCGTCGTAAGTCTTTGAGAATCTGGGCCCTTGTATTTTGTCTCTCTCCATTAGAAAGATTTCTTCTCATTTCCTTTCCTGAAGATTGCAGATTTCATGAGAAATTCCACCAAGAAGGATACCCATGGTAAAAAAAAAAAAACATAGGTGTTCTAAATTCTCCATGCTCCATTACAAATTTTTAAAAATTGTCTGGAGTTTGGTGTCTAGTTTGGAGTTTAATGGTGTGATTAAAAGAGAAGTACAGCCAAAGCTTTTTTGGCCTTGCTTCTCTTATTGATCATAGGATCCCATGGATTATTTTGCCACTCCTGTGACCTGTTTTCATCTGACAGTGGGCTAAAGTCTGCTGTTGGCTGATGTCATTCAGTCGGTTCAAGCTCAAGAAAGATCGTAACCATATGCTCAGGATCCGCCCAGAAGCCTGGATTGGCACCTGGGTCAGCCTCTCAGCTATCCAATGAGAGCCTGAGACGGCCTCTTCCACCCCTTCACAGTCCAGCTCTCCAGTGAGCGCTGGAGGGGATAACTGAAAACTACTGACTGACAGCCATGGCTCGCTGCTCAGAGCGGAGGGGAGAACTGAGCGATCAGCTGTGTTTAATCGCTCCGTTCTCACTGCAGAGATGGTGGGGGACAGATGCAGTATCGGATAAATTCTGCATGCACCTAGGCAAGTATAAATGTTTGTTCTTTTACAAACCTGAATTTCTCTTTAGGCATTAGCACAGAGTGAACTAAATATATTTTATAATAAAATAAAAAATACTGTTAAAATGGGTGTTGCAATAAGTCACAAAATTATTATTATTATCATACAAAATGTTAACGTGTTAGATGTAGCTATTCCAAACCAATTAAACAATAGTTACAAGAAGGAAGAAATGCTAATCAGGCATAGATAGATACAAAATTGAAAAACTGTTAAAACACACAATACATCATAATATAAATACTTGAAATGACCACCCAAACAATAAAATAATTAACTAATGTCCTGCTGTAAAGAATATCTAGGAGCAAAGATTTTTGGCACTAGTGACCCTGTAGTAACAGGGTCACTTTTAAGTGTCACTGGACTCTTTACTATAAGGATTTTTTTTTTGTTATTTATCATTTAGAGGAGACATAGGCCAGGAGGCTTGCATATCGGGTATGTATAATATATCCGATAAAGGGGTGTGCCAAGAAGTGGGATCACAGGGGAGGGGGTGAAGCATTCGTACTTTCGAAAGAACTGTGCTTTGAGGCTCATCTTTACCTTAGTTAACCACTTGCTGCCGGCGGTACGACTTTGTACGGCCGCAGTGTTGATACCAATTGCCGGGAGGCCATCTATATATGGCCTCCGGCCACTGGGGGCGCGCACCCGCCGCATCACTGAGATGCCGATGCGCCAGGCACCCGTGATCGGCGGTTACACAGACAAGGACGTGGATCTGTGTGTGTAAACACACAGATCCACGTCCTGTCAGGGAGAGAGGAGATCGATGCTGTGTCCCTTGTACATAGGGACTAAGGATGAGCTCCAGCGTGTTCGTATAGAACACGTGCAGAGCCCGCCAGGAAGTCTGCACGGCGCTGCGCTAATCACAGCCAGGGAGACATTTCCCGATCTCTGCAGCCGAGCATCGGGACAATGTCGCCCTGGCTGTGATTAGCACAGCGCCGTGCAGATTTCCTGGCGGGCTCTGCACGTGTACTATGCGAACACGCTGGAGCTCATCCTTAATAGGGACACAGATCGGTCACCTCCCCCAATCAGTCCCTTTCCCCCACAGTTATAAACACTATGCAGGGTACACATGTGACCCCTTCCTTGCCCCCTAGTCACATTTATACAGTAATTAGTGCATATTTATAGCACTGATCGCAGTATAAATGTGAATGGTGCCAAAAATGTGTCAAAAGTGTCCGATGTGTCCGCCATAATGTCACAGTCCCAATAAAAATCACAGATCGCCGCCATTACTATTAAAAAAGAATTCTGTCCCCTATTTTGTAGGCACTATAACTTTTGCGCAAACCAGTCATTTATTGCGATTTTTTATTTTATTTTTTTACCAAAAATATGTAGAAGAATGCATATCAGCCTAGACTGAGTAAAAAGATGTTTTTTTAAAAAAAATTGGGCTATTTATTATAGCAACAAGTAAAAAATATTGAATTTTTTTCAAAATTATCGCTCTTTTTTTTGTTTACAGCGCATAAAATAAAAACTGCAGAGGTGATCAAATTCCACCAAAAGAAAGCTCTATTTGTGGGGAAAAAAATACGTAAATTTTGTTTGGGAGCCACGTTGCACGACTGCGCAATTGTCAGTTAAAGCGACGTAGTGCCGGAAGCTGAAATGTCACCTGGGCAAGGGGGGGGGGGGTATATGTGCCCAGTAAGCAAGTGGTTAAAAAAAAAAAAACGAATCAGGAAATGTAAAAGATGCCGGATTCAGAAGTCATTGAGTTTGTGATGCTTTTGGAAATTCCCACGATTGCAGCAGTATTACAGCAACCAACCATACATACGTATGAAAATATATAAACTACCAGACAATGAATTGGTAAGGAAAAAACTTAACTGCACACATATTTTCTACAAAGCAGTGATTCACCTCTGATAGACGTCACTTGAGGTGAAGCTGGAGACTTGAGGAAATGCTAAAAAAAAAATATTTTGTTGCAAGATTAATGGTGGGTAGGAATCAAACCGGCTGGAATTGTCAGGCTTGTTAAACTATTATTGATGGAGCCAAACGCTTGAGGAGCAACGTCCTTCAGAAGGTCAGAAAGAGACATACAGCTGCTGTAAATATCTACTCGGCTGGCACATGAGCCAAGACAGTAGTGCTTTGGATTGTTGCCTGGAGAATTACACAAAGTGCTGAAATCTCTACTTAAAAGGATGAAAGATTCAATAAATGAAAGCATTACAGCTGAATTCTAGGCATACATTTAAAACAATGGTACAGTTATTCATTTTTAAAACAAATAATACATGTTAGAGTTGTCCCGATACCACTTTTTTAGGACTGAGTACGAGTACCGATACTTTTTTTCAAGTACTCGCCGATACCGAATACCGATACTTTTTTTAAATGTCCCCCCACAAATGCAGCCATGTCCCCCCACAAATGCAGCCATGTCCCCCCATATCCAGCCATGTCTCCCCCCATATGCAGCCATGTCCCCCCCATATGCAGCCATGTCCCCCCCCATATGCAGCCATGTCCCCCCATATCCAGCCATGTCCCCCCCATGCAGCCATGTCCCCCCATATGCAGCAATGTCTCCCCCCATATCCAGCCATGTCCCCCATATGCAGCCATGTCTCCCCCCATGTCCCCCCCCATGCAGCCATGTCCCCCCATATGCAGCCATGTCTCCCCCCCATATCCAGCCATGTCCCCCATATGCAGCCATGTCTCCCCCCATATCCAGCCATGTCCCCCTTGCCTGCATCCCGCTGCCGCCGACTGGTTAATACGCGCGGGGAACATTACAGCTTTGAATAGCTGTAATGATTTGCGCCGCACTGCGTATAGACACTCCCCCTTGCTTGGGATTGGACAGTTCACCCGAGCAAGGGGGAGTGTCTATATGCGGCACGAATCATTACAGCTATTCAAATGAAAGCTGTAATGTTCCCTGCGCGTATTAACCAGTCGGCGGCAGCGGGGATGCGGCGTAACGGCGGCGGGGGGGGGGGGGAGTATTCTATTTCGGTATCGGGGGTATTTGTGGGAGTACGAGTACTCCCGCAAATACTCGGAATCGGTCCCGATACCGATACTAGTATCGGTATCGGGGCAACCCTAATAAATGTATTCAAAATTCAGCAAATATAAAGTCCTGGATTTGACTTGATTTTTGCCTCTTGTAATTCTCTGTACATCAACACTGAGAGGGGCAGTTCCTGGGACCAATCAGGTGTCCTGCATGCACATGTGCTGACAAGGAATATGCTTAGTAGAGAGCATAGAGATGACCTCATCATTGTGTTGCTGCTTCTTTACTGTCCAGTTAAACTGGCCATAGATGTATTGATATTCAGCTAGTTCAGCAGGGACTGGCCAAATTTCATTCTATGTATGGTCACTCCTTAACAGAAGTCGATCAAACTATCGGCTTCCATCGATGTATTGAATAGAATTTTTTTTGACAGCGGTTGGCACTCCTCAGCGGGGAGGATTCCTCAATCCATCTTGCTTCTGTGGACAGAGTAAGCCGTTGATTTGTACAGTCCTCCAGACTGACATCTGTCAGTGAAAGCATTTTGATGTTTGCATGCCTCCTCCCAATAACCAGCCCATTGTTTGCATCACGACGGAGGACTCTTGAGAGGAGTACTGAGGCAGGGTGCTGGTTTTTTTTCCCAGAAGCTATGTACAGCACCCTGCTAGCCCCTTATACTAGCCATGATACTGTATATCTGCATTGCTTAAAGAAGCACAGAGACCCATTGCTGAGGTCATTCGGTCTAATATAAGGTATTTTTGAAAGCAGGTTTTATTGGCTGAGCATAAAGGAAAGATCCACCTACGGCCAGCTTTACATCCTAGGAGCAGGGAAGGGACTAGACATACAGGAATACAAATCTTTCGAAAGTAAAGCCAGCCATTGATGGTTTGAAACCATATATTGGCAGGCCAATCGATCAACTTGACTACAACCAGCATGTTGGATTTTTACATGCAATTATTGCCAGCAGCTATAGTAGCTAGCATAGGTGTGCGCAGCCCATTGCATTAGGGTGTGCACCCCAAAGCTCAAACACATATTCGTGTGTATGTGTATATATACTGATGGTGTCATTAGAGCAGTGGACGGTGTCAGTAGGGTAGTGGACGGTGTCAGTAGGGTAGTGGACGGTGTCAGTAGGGTAGTGGATGGTGTCAGTAGGGTGGTGAATGGTGTCAGTAATTTTTATTTGTATTATTTTATTGTATATTCTTTTTTACAATTTTATTTGTTTAATTTTTTTTTTTACCATTTTTCCAAAATAGGGGGAATGTGTGGCAAATTGGGTGATTAGGGTGTGCCCAGGCACACCTGGCACACCCTGTGCGCACGCCTATGGTAGCTAGCAGTAATCACTGTATTCTCCGGTCAGGGACAGTTTTTCGTACCCCTCTGCCCGGAGAACACAAAAGCTCTGACTGTGTTAATGGGGGAATCGTGCAATCTTTTTTCCTGAAACCCGTTGCAGGAAAGATAATTGCATCATCTATGGCAGGTGTGCCCAACCAGTGGCCCCGGGGGCCACATGTGGCCCACGGAGCCCTCTGATGTGGCCCGCGACCTCCTGCTCTGGGATGGAATAAAATAGAATAGAATACTGTTATTAAGACCTGGTTCACACTGGGCTGCGGGAGTGAAGCCGTGCGAGTTCAGCTGAACTCGCACAATTTCACTCCCGCTGGCAGTCCCGATTTCGGCCGCGATTTAAGAGACATCTGTGCAGGTTTCTGCACAGATGTCAATGTAAATCGCGGCCCGAAATCGCAAAAAGTAGTACAGGAACTTCTTTTTGAAATCGGTGCAGAGCCGCAGATGCGAAGTGGCACTGATTAGGACGGTGTCATTGCCAAAAATTGCCGGCAAATGCCGCCGATTTGAGATGCGATTTCACGTGTGAAATCGCATCTCAAATCGAAGCAAATCGTACCCAGTGTGAACCTGGGCTAAAGGTAAGTTTATTACTAAAACCACAGTGTATATATGGGCATATCTGTTCTGCAGTGGTTCCTGGGCTGCTTTCAAACTGATCCACAGGTACAGAGAAGTGCACCTGCGGGTTACCTGCACTGAGCCAAAGACTTCTGTTATTACCTGCGAGTTTGGTGTGCTGAGAGTAGAGTGGGCTCCATAGAGTAGAGTGGGCTGCCATCCACCCACTCCACTCATTGTGGCCCGTGACCGGTTACCAAGTCACTTAAGTGGCCCTTGCTCTTCAAAAGGTTGGGCACCCCTGATCTATGGCCTGCCTAGGACCATGCTCCTATAGGCATTTCAACTGTGGATTTAGCTGCCTGCAATAGCGAAAGTAAATTATATGTACACAGGATTACACTTATAAGGTTCTGTGGGCCTGTAGATCTGCAATATTTTCCATCTGATAAACATTAATAAACAAGACTGGAACAGTGACTCTAGACAGCGCCATTACTACCCACACAGGACCAGAAAATGTTCCATATAAAGCATGTTGGGTAAGTTCAATGGGGCACAGGTAAGGTTTCTTCAGATACATTTTTCTGTACACAGCAGGTAGGGCTAGTTCAATTTCCTGCAGTAAAATGTCATCAGTCAGTGCTAAGGGACGGTGAGACCTCTGCTACGTTCCTGGATCTGCATGCCTGCTTTGGACATTAATAGCCGGATTCAGGTAGAGCGGCACTTCTTTAGGTCGGCGTAGCGCATCCCATTTGCACTGCGCCGACGTAAGATAGTGAAGCAAGTACTGTATTCACAAAGCACTTGCCTCCTAAGTTACGTTGGCGTAGCGCAAATGGCCCGGCATAACCCCGCCTAATTCAAATTAGGCAGGTAGTGGGCGTGCTTCATGTAAATTACCCGTGACCCCATGTAAATGAGGGCCATTGGTACGGCGCATGCGCGCGCATGCTCAGAATCACGTCGCAAAGACTCCTTGCTTTTGACGTGAACGTAACCTACGCCCAGCCCCATTCACGTACGCTTACGCAAACGACGTAAAATACGACGGCTGTTCCGTCGTCTATACCTTGCATGGGCTGCGCCATCTTTTTGGTGGTTTATCTTTACGCCGGAAAAACGCCTTACGTAAACAGCGTATCGGGCGCAAGTACGTTCGTGAATCGGCGTATCTAGGTCATTTGCATATTCTAGGCGTAAATCAACGTACACGCCCCTAGCGGCCAGCGTAAATATGCAGCTAAGATACGACGGCGTAGGAGACTTACGCCGGTCGCATCTTAGCAACAGAGAAGCGTATCTCAGACTGAGAATACGCTTAAAGATACGACGGCGCGGATTCGAACTTACGACGGCGTATCTACTGATACACCGTCGTAAGTCTTTGAGAATCCGGCTATAAGGCTCCATGCACACTGGGCTTAAAAAAACGTCTGTTCTTTTTGGAGTAAAAAACTTCCATATAGAGCATTTTTTGTACAAAGCCTAGACGAGTTTAGGAGAGTTTTACGTTTTTTCTGCCAGTAAACTCCAGTCAGAAGCGCAAATGAAGTTTTTTTTTTTTCGTGCCTCTAAACGTTCTCGAAATATGCCTCTTGACGTCCTAATGTGCATTGACAATAAGTTACTTCTACAGGCAGAACACAAAACTCCTGTAGAAGCAACGTTTTTTTATGCCAGTGGGCATGGAGCCTAAGAGCCATGACTAAGCACTAGTTAAGTGCGAAACGCGTCGGCTGTCCTGTTTTGTGGTTGCGGTGACTGTACATGTTCCAGTTCGAAAATAAAGACACCTTTCTTTTAAAGTTTTCCCGGAGTGCGGCTGTCCATCTTCCTCTTCTTATTGCTATTGCTACCACTCTCCTTGTTAGTTGTTTAATTCCGTTTATATGATTTGTTGTGATGTAGATAATATCAATACCATGATGGCGCTAGAATGACTGGAAAAAGACACTGATTATTACAATGAACATTACTAATCAGGAATATTACTTTATGCATGTAGGCTTTGGAAGATCTCTGTAAAGTGTACTAATGGCATGCGTCTCCCTCATTTTAGTTCATGAAGAAGAAGCCCAGTAAACGTCTCGGAAGCCTGGCCTTGGGGGGAGAGAAAGCCATCCTTTGGCATCCGTTTTTCAAAGACATTAACTGGGACCGACTTAACAAAAAAGATATTGAGCCTCCATTTAGGCCCAGAATTGTAAGTATTATAGAGTCTAAAGTCATCACTGCATTTTGGTAATTTTACAGTAGATTCCACAGCAGAAACAAGAGGCCATATCAAGACCAAAGGGAAAACACAAGGGGGCTCCAAACCAAGTGCAGTATCAAGATAAACTTAGTTTATTAAAAACTACAAACAGAAACTCCCATTTATGTAGACACAAACAGACATGTCGAAGGTCTCCCATGTAAGTCCCGATTTACGTGTGGTACTCACACTACACAGTTGGCTTCTGTATGTAGTAGCCGCCCCTGCACCCCCCCCCCCCCCCCCATTGCCTACCTGAGCTTCTTCTCTCTCCAGCGATGTCCACGATCCTCTCAGCCATCCAGTACACTCCTCCTGACTGGCTGAGACAGAGCAGTGGCGCTATTGGCTCCTACGGCTGTTAATCAGCCAGCCTATCAGGGCAGAGAGGGAGCGGGACCAGGTTGGGGGTTTGTGTCTGAATGGATACACGGAGCTCTGGCTCAGCTTGGGGGGTGACCCCTGTAGCAAGCTGCTGGCCGAGGGGCACTCAAAGGAGGGAGGGACTAAGAGCAGCAAAGGGGGACCCGAGAAGAGGAGGATCCAGGCAGTTTTGTGCAAAACCAACTGCTCAGAGGAGGTAAGTATAACATGTTTGTTATTTGAAAAAAGAAAACAAGCCTTTACAATCGCTTTAATACTTCACTTAGTTTGGTGGCCCCTTGTGTTTTCCTGTTGTGTCTTTACAGAGTTTTTGCTTCGCTCTATGGGGTGCTGCCTCTGCTAAGTCGCCTTTTTTATGGAACTATAAACTTAGACATTCTTATGGACATATAGTGGACATTATTCATAGAATTCTTTAGAATATCCTTGCTTTCTCCAGTGATATTTTTTATTCACTTCATATCTCGTCCAAAGGTTTACAGATTTAGATTTGTTAATTATGCATGGGTCCAGGCAGGTAACAATCAGTCCAGTGAGTGAGTGAGTGAGAAACTAATATAGTGCAACACATGCGAACTGAATCTCCTCTGGGCGCTTAGTATCCTTTCCCTACTGTACTTTTGCCCTCAGAATAGATAGTTTTGAGTTTTTTTCTGAAGGCCAGGTGATTCACCTCCAACCGGATGCTGGTTGGTAGAGCGTTCCATACTCTAGGTCAGTGATGGCGAACCTTGGCACCCCAGATGTTTTGGAACTACATTTCCCATGATACTCAACTACACTGCAGAGTTCATGAGCATCATGGGAAATGTAGTTCCAAAACATCTGGGGTGCCAAGGTTCGCCATCACTGCTCTAGGTCCTTGGATTCCAAATCTCCGTTCTCCTTTGGACTTGTATCTGGCTTTGGGTATCTGGAGTAGATTTTGGTTGGTGGGTCGCAGAACGCGATTGGGGTCGTGACTTTTTAATTTTTCGCATAGATATTGGGGGGCATTTTCTTGAACACACTTATGTGTCAGACAGAGTGCCTTTAAAGTGATTCTGTCTTTTACTGGCAACCAATGAAGGGATCTCAGTGAAGGTGAGATTGATTCCCATGTTTTTTTCCCAGTCACGAGTCGAGGGGCCGTATTTTGAACGACTTTCAGACGTGTGATTTGGTATTTTGGGAGTCCGAGGTAGAGGGCATTTGCATAGTCGAGTCTGGAGTTGATAATTGTACCCACCACGACTGCTATGTCTTCTTTCGGGATAAAGGGAATGAGTCTGCGTAGTAGGCGCAGCAGATGGTGGGATCCGCTGACTACTGACCCTATTTGTGCATCCATTGTCATGTGGGTGTCAAAAATGACTCCGAGACTTTTGACTTTGGTGCTAGGGGTGATGGTTTGTCCCAGAATGGGCGGCGGTGTCCATATTGGTGCGGGAAGTCTCTTTCGGTTGGCAGGTGAAACAGGAGAAGTTCTGTTTTTGAGCCGTTGAGTTTAAGGTAACTCTTCGTCATCCAATTTTCTATCAAAGTAAGGCATTTTTCTAGTCTGAGATAATGATCCTTATTGTTGCAGATGCGAAAATATAGTTGTGTCCAGAAGTGGACATACTAGATGCATAAGGGCTCCTGGGGCTTTTAGGCCAATTTATATCCGATCTGAATCTGACAGACCATCTCCAATCGCTTCGACCCAGCCAGTGTTTACTTGTAGGGCAAATGACAAGTAGAAGGCATTCTTCCTCACACCCTAAGGGCCATGTCACACATACACTCCTGTTGCCAAAAGCACAGGGTAGAGGCTTCTACTTATCTTAATGGAATCACACAATCGATTGCCCAGAATGCTGGAGAATGCCACTTGCTAGTGGGCGAGCAACATCATGCTGTTCCAGCTAGGGAGGGAGCGACTCCATAGAAAAAGTTACATGGTGTGTGAGAGATCCTGTCTATCTCTAGTGTCTGGATTGTTTGTGTGACATAGACCTAACTTGTTCTATTGGTTTGTAATATCCAAGCGGCGTCAAGCAGCCAGCCCCCGAGCAGCAGTCTGTCTTTCCACCCACCTGTCCATCCGTCCCTCTGCCCATCTGTGGGGTTATTTAAGAATAGGTTTTAAACAATTTTGCAGATAATCTAGTCTATGGGCACATTGGGTCTCTGTAAACAACTTAACAGTAATCTTTCAAGGTTAGTAATGTCTATAAAATAACGGCACTGCTTGAGGGAGCTCTATAAAAAACCTGCAGTAGAACTTTAAAATATGTGTAAACAGACAGGCTTTTTATTGCAGGGGAGACATAATGAAGTTGTTTTACTAAAGGTAAGTAGGCTGTTCACTTTGCAGGGAACTTTTCCTTTAGCTTAGTAACAGTCACTCACTGCAGAAAATACCCATTCATATGCAAGGGTGAAAAACACTATTAGCTAGATTCACATAGCCCCGCGCAAATTTAAGGCGGCGTATCGTATTTACGCTACGCCGCCTTAAGTCAGAGAGGCAAGTACTGTATTCTCAAAGTACTTGCCTCCTAACTTACGGCGGCGTAGCGTAAATGCGGCGGGCGCAAGCGCGCCTAATTCAAAATAGGCTGATGGGGCGTGTTTTATGATCATTTGCTTTGACCTGACGTGATTGACGTTTTTTTGGAACGGCGCATGCGCCGTCCACCTACATTTCCCAGTGTGCATTGCGGCTAAGTACGCCGCACGGTCCTATTGATTTCGACGTGGACGTAAATGACGTAAATCCCTATTCACGGACGACTTACGCAAACAACGTAAAATTTTCGAATTTCGAAGCGGGAACCGCGGCCATACTTTAACATTACTATTCCAACTATTTGTTGGAATAACTTTAGGCCTGATAAAGCGTTAAGTAAACGGCGTATCTGTACTGCGTCGGCCGGGTGTACGTTCGTGAATAGGCGTATCTAGTGATTTACATATTCTACGGCGACCGCAATGGAAGCACCACCTAGCGGCCAGCCTAAATATTGCACCCTAAGATAGGACGGCGCCAGCCGTCGTATCTTAGATAGGTTTACTTGTATCTCTGTTTGAGAATACACTTAAACTTAGGTCGGCGCAGATTCCGAGTTAGGTCGGCGTATCTACTGATACGCTGGCCTAACTCTATGTGAATCTAGCTATATGATTGAAAACTATTTACTGGGTAATTCCCTTGCAGAGTACTAATTCCCTTGCAAAGTGACCAGTCTATTTGCCTTTAGTAAAACAACCTTAGCATGTCTCTTCTGCATTAGTCTGCCTGTTTGCCAGTATTTTATGTTAAAAATTTCCAAGAGCATATGTAGGCTTTTTATAGTGCTCCTCTAATGAATAACTGCGCTGCTTCAGAATGCTATAAAAAGCCTGCATATGCTTTTGCTAAAGTGAACTTTTAAAACATGTGCAAACAGGCAGGCATTTTATTGCAGAAGAGACATAATGAGGTTGTTTACTAAAGACAGGTAGGCTATTCACTTTGCGAGAGGATTTGTATTTGGCAACTTTTACCTTTTTAGCTTAGTGAATGAGGCTTCCATCATCCAATCATGTTCAAGCAAAAATACGTTTTTTTTACTTGCTCATGATCAGGTATTCTTTGCAATGTGAGTGCAACACTAAGCCAAGGGGAAATTCCCTTGCAATGCAGCCCAATTGGTTAGTAAATCAACCCAAAAATGTCCTTTTCTCAGTAAAGGAATCCTTACTAATAATGTACATTAAAGGGGAGGTTCACCCTAAAAACGACTTTCTAGCATTACATTGGCCCCCCACATTACAATACAATTATGCCTAATATGTTTTTTTTTTATGCTGTACATACCTTGGTACAGCTAATTCACCCGTAGCTTCCGGGTTGCGAGTCCCACGGGAGTGGGTGTTCCTAACATGCTGTTGATTGACGTGATGACCAAAAACGAGCTCCCCCCCCCCCCGTCGCGTAAGCTGCGTCACGATTGCCGAAAGGAGCCGAACGGCGGTGCGCAGGCGCAGTATAGCGCCGACTCGCCGTTCGGCTCCTTTCGCCAATCGCGACGCAGCTTACGCGATGGGGGGAGCTCGTTTTTGGTCATCACGTCAATCAACAGCATGTTAGGAATGCCCACTCCCGCGGGACTCGCAACCCGGAAGCCATGGGTGAATTAGCTGTACCAAGGTATGTACAGCATAAAAAAAAAAATAATAGGCATAATTGTATTGTAATGTGGGGGGCCAATGTAATGCTAGAAAGTCGTTTTTAGGGTGAACCTCCCCTTTAAGTTACCCATGCAAGTCTGAATTCTGATGTAGATGCTACAGAGAAGCATAGGAATGCCAGAGGTGACTTTGGAGTTTTTTTTGTGGAAAGCAGGGTAGGGTTAGGGTTCTAGGTAGACCTTTATAAATGAAACCAGTGCAGATCTTTACCTCTGTTTCCTCTTTTGGCCACTTGGCGATTGTACCGAAATGTACTGCAGACGAGCAGTCGCCGTAGGCAAAGCGGCTTACCCATACTGCCTACTTCCGGGTTTAGGGTGTGTGCATGCACGCCCCGCGCCCGGCTCCCACTACTAATGTATACAGCGGGAGCCTGTCATCAAACCTGGCCAAAGGGTCAAGGTTGGTACCTGCTGATCAGCTGTGTGCAATCACAGCCCAGAGCTCTTGTGCTGGTAAACAGCACAGATCTCTGTATGAAGCGAGCGATCTGTAAATCTGAAAAGCAGGGATGAGAAACTGACAGATCAGTTGGTAAAAGCAGCACACATTACACATAGGCACATTTTTAACCCCTTCCCAGCCAGTGTCATTAGTACAGTGACAGTGTATAGTATTATCATTGATCACTGTATTAATGTCACTGGTGGTGTCAGTGGCAGTTATTCAGTTCCCTCAGCGGCAGTTAGTGTCAGATTGTCCGCTGCAATATCGCAGTCCTATTATAAGTTGTTGCTCGCCTCCACTAGTAGAATAAGGGAAAAAAAATCAGTGTGTGTATATATGTATGTATGTGTGTGTGTGTGTGTATATATAGAATCAATCATAGTTTGTCAGTGCTAAAACATTCACGCAAACCAATCAATATACATTTTATTGTGATTTTTTTTTAAACATATAGCAGAATACATTTTAGCCAAAATATATCAAGAAATTCTTTTTTTTTTTTATTGGTTATGTTTAATAGCAGAAAGTGAAAAATATTTGGTTTTTATTTCAAAATTTTCATTCTTTTTCCGTTTATATCACAAAAGATTAAAAACCCAGAGGTGATCAAATACCAAGAAAGTTCTATTTTGTGTGAAAAAAGAAGCGCAGATTTTCTTTGGGTACAGCGTTGCATGAGCGCGCAATCGCTAGTTAAAGTAGCACAAATTTTCTTTGGGTAGAGTGTTGCATGAGCGTGCAATCGCCAGTTAAGGTAGCACACATTTTCTTTGGGTACAGTGTTGCATGAGCACGCAATCGCCAGTTAAAGTAGCACACATTTTCTTTGGGTACAGTGTTGCATGAGCGCGCAATAGCCAGTTAAAGTAGCACACATTTTCTTTGGGTACAGTGTTGCATGAGCGCGCAATCGCCAGTTAAAGTAGCACACATTTTCTTTGGGTACAGTGTTGCATGAGCACGCAATCGCCAGTTAAAGTAGCACACATTTTCTTTGGGTACAGCGTTGCATGCCCATGCAATCGCCAATTAAAGTAGCACAAATTTTCTTTGGGTACAGTGTTGCATGCCCATGCAATCGCCAGTTAAAGTAGCACAAATTTTCTTTGGGTACAGTGTTGCATGAGCGCGCAATCGGCAGTTAAAGTAGCGCAGTGCCGAATAGCAAATAATGGCCTGGTCATGAAGGGGGTAAAATCTTCTAGAGCTTAAGTGGGTACTTAACATCTCGGGAAATGTCAGTGAACCTATGTTGCTGAGTAAACTATTCTTTGATGATTTGACTGTGAGATAATGTTTCTTATTCTATTGTTCAGAAAACCAGGGAGGATGTGAGCAACTTCGACCCAGAGTTCATTAAAGAGGAAGCAGTATTAACCCCCATCGATGAGCGGTTGATCCCAATGATTAATCAGGATGAGTTCAGGAACTTCTCATACACCGCTCCGGACCCTCAGGGTATTACACAGGATGGAAATGCCAGTATGCTTCAATGAAGGCAGGCCAGCAGAGTTTTTTAGTCCTCTGTCTGCAGAATAAAACCTAACAGCAGCCCAGGACATAAGAGAAGAAGCCAATGTGTCTATGTTGGTATAGTGCATTCCTGCACTGGGGAGATTCATTATTTATAGCACCGGTACTGTATCTGCATGCCCTGAATCTTAAGCATCCACTGTTTGAAAGCTGAAGGCTCCAGCATTTGACACATTAATGACTGTGGTGGAGAATTCTCCAGACCATTAAATGCCACATTCTTGCTGTGTTTGGCTTGCAATCTGCACCTGAGTTCCGTCTGTGCTGAAGCAGCCCACGAGTGATGGAAGGTCCTTGCTTGAGGCTGCAGCTTCAGTCTCTGCTTCACAGCTGTAGGCACACCAAAGCCAAAATAGTGCAACATTGCAGGAGACTCCTGAGAGTCGAAAATAACTCCGAACTGTGAAAACCTATTTTTTATGCTGTTACAAAACTGGTCCTTTTCCATCCCATAGCCATCAAAAAAGGAAGTGAAAAAACCAAGAGAAAAAAAACACTTCTTTCGAACCAAGTCATTAAATCACACTCTTATCTGGATTCGAGGAGATTGTGTGTGAAGAACAAGATTAAATCAAGATACTTCTGGATCCTTACTAATGCGCAAAAGCATCCTAAGAGAGTCTTGCTACAATAAAGAATCATGGCTTTCCACCACTAGGTGGCGTGATTGAGCAATATGGCAAAAAAATATGTATTGGAGGCATATTTGAAAATGAAGTGAATACTGATTTTTTTTTTTTAAATAGCTACTCCTCCGAGGCAGTAGGACTTCTCCCGGGTGTTAGGACGTAGACTGTTACATAAGAGCACAAGATACAGCACAAGCTATTTTCATTGTGTTTACTTTTTTTTTTTTTATTCCATTTTCTATTTTATTTCTTACTTGAAAAAAATCAACCAAACTGAATCCCCATCTACATCCTGATGTTTTATTCTGTAAGAGGATTCCTGAACAACAGAAATGAAATGTTCATTGTGTATGTGTTTGATACATAAACTTGAAATCATCAAGTAGACCCCAGTGCACTTGCTACAACAAAGGCTGGTTTATCCGTTAACGTGGCACACAGAACGGTGGAATAACTGACTATATAATAAATGGGCCCCTTGGTAAAAAGTAATATAGTATTCTCAGGCTGTTCGCAATAAGTGATTTGAGTTATACAAGAATTGGAATATTCACTTTGTGCAGGCTTAGTTGTGAAATTATGTTGGTATCATCATTTAGAACTGGTGAGTCTGACACTTGTGCTTTAATGAGCAAAGGCTGCCTCTGTTAAATGCTTGACCTCACGCACTCCCTCCCAGCTCCTGGTGTTCAATATCGGACACCCATGGTTATTCTGAACAATGTTAACTATGGGCCAGATTCACAAAAGGGATACGACGGCGTATCTGCTGATACGCCGTCGTATCCCTGTTTCTATCTATGCGGCTGATTCATAGAATCAGTTACGCATAGATATCCCTAAGATCCGACAGGTGTAATTGTTTTACACTGTCGGATCTTAGGATGCAATACCGCGGCCGCCGCTGGGTGGAGTTTGCGTCGTAAACAAGCGTCGGGTATGCAAATTAGCAGTTACGGCGATCCACGAAACTTTTTCCCGTCGTTACGTCGCCGCAAGTGTTAGTTTGCCGTCGCAAAGATAGGGCACCTTTTACAAAGTGTAAAATTACTACACCATGTAAAAGTATACCCGTCTTTCCCGTGTCACTTTTGAATTTTAAAAAAAAAAAATAAAAATTCCCGGCGCAAGTCTTTTTTTCACGTCACGATTCACAAAACGTCGGCGCGTCGTAATTTCGCGTAAAGCACGTCGGGAAATTTGCGTCGAGAGCATGCACAGTATGTCCGGTGCGGGAGCGCGCCTAATTTAAATGGTACCCGCCCCATTTGAATTGGCCCGCCTTGCGCCGGACGGATTTAGGATGCACCGCCGCAAATTTCCAGGTAAGTGCTTTGTGGATCGGGCACTTAGACAGAAATTTTGCGGCGGTGTAACCTAAATCGGTTATGTTACGATGCGCCCGGGCTACGCGAATCTGGCCCTATGGTCTTTGTGTGCCCCTGTTATGCAGTCTCTGGAGCTGGGAAACCATGCGAAGCCAGGCAGCCGACAAAGCAGAAATCTCAAGTGCAGAGCTCTGATATGACATCCGAACCATAGTGTTGGGCTTGGGCAAAGTTACTAAAGCTACATAAGGGAACACATAAAATATTTTTATAATGATTGTAGCTTAAGTGTTCAGACTCTTGTATAGGTCCAATCATGACAGGTCCTCTTAAAAGGCAATCTCACTAATACATCAAGAGAGAAAGTTTGGTCAGCGAGACTTTGAATGAGGCCAATCACTATGTAGAGTAAGCATGTGGGATATAAAACACAGTATTGCTTATATAGGTTTCCGACAAAAAAGGGTGGAGTTTTTTGCAGACTTTAACCACTTAAGGACCGCCTCCTGCAAATATATGTCAGCAGAATGGCACGGCTGGGCAGATGTACGTACCGGTACGTCCTGTACATATACCCAGCCGTGGGTCGCGGGCGCACGCCCGCAACCCGGTCTGAAGCTGCGGGACCCGCGGACCCGATCGCCGCTGGGGTCCCGCGATCGGTCCCCAGAGCTGAAGAACGGGGAGAGCCGCATGTAAACACGGCTTCCCTGTGCTTCACTGTGGCGGCTGCATCGATCGTGTCATCCCCTTTATAGGGAGACACAATCGATGATGTCACTCCTACAGCCACACCCCCCTACAGTTGTAAACACACACTAGGTGAAAACATAACTCATTCAGCGCGCCCTGTGGTTAACTCCCAAACTGCAACTGTAATTTTCACAATAAACAATGCATTTTAAATGCATTTTTTGCTGTGAAAATGACAATGGTCCTAAAAATGTGTCAAAATTGTCCGAAGTGTCCGCCATTATGTCACGGAAAAAAACGCTGATCGCCGCCGTAAGTAGTAAAAAAAAAAAAAATTAATAAAAATGCAATAAAACTATCCCCTATTTTGAAAACGCTATAAATTTTACGCAAACCAACCGATAAACGCTTATTGCGAATTTTTTTTTACCAAAAATATGTAGAAGAATACGTATCGGCCTAAACTGAGGAAAAAACAATTTTTTATATAATTTTGGGGGATATTTATTATAGCAAAAAGTATTGCATTTTTTTTCAAAATTGTCGCTCTATTTTTGTTTATAGCGCAAAAAATAAAAATCGCAGAGGTGATCAAATACCACCAAAAGAAAGCTCTATTTGTGGAAAAAAAAAAGAGACGCCAATTTTGTTTGGGAGCCACGTCGTACGACCGCGCAATTGTCAGTTAAAGCGACGCAGTGCCGAATCGCAAAAAGGGGCCTGGTCCTTTACCTGCATTTTGGTCCGGGGCTTAAGTGGTTAAATGAGAGATGTATACCAAAAAGCTCACTAATACATCCTGCACCATTAGACAAGCTTGTGCTTGCATAGCCTAGTTGAGGTGTCTGACTTAAAGGACATGTTCATATTTATTCATAATGCCATTAGCCCACCCTCTTTAACCTATTCTATCCCAGACTCCCAGAGAGTTGCTTGCTAAACCTCTGCCTGGCAGTGGTGGCTGCATCCGGTGTCTCGTTTTCTTTGACTTGACCTCTGGCGGCAGCTGCACCTGTGCAGAAAGTCCACGTTCATTTTAATGGGACAATACTCTGATATGCGAGGAATATGGCCTTATTAAAATCTGTGGGGGCTTACTGCCCAGGACAGAGGAGGGTAAACACAGAAGAATACTATGAGGATGATATGAGTAGTAAGAACCTGAATAGGTAGGGAGGCCTGGAGTTGTCTCTGGTGTCCTATGGCAAGTAATCAGATTTAAAATCTACATCACTGACCTGCTCTCTTCCCTTAAGGCTCCATTTACACTTGTGTGACTTGTCATGCAACTTTGGACATCAAACTTCCAGGACATGTTATCCAATGATAACCATTCATATATTGCGCGACTTAAGGTTGCAGAAAATTCATGTACTACTTTGGTCCGACCTTTATGCAACTTGAGGGCCAAAGACTACAATGTTGACCCTCAAAAGTTGCATAAAAGTCGTACCTGAATGGTATACATTGCAACTGTCCATTTATCACTGGTGAAAGCCAAAGTCGTATCCAAGTTGCACCCATCCAAAGTTGCACTGCAAAGTCAGCACAATATGAAGTCCTACAAGTGTGAATAGAGCCTTAAACACTATTAAGTAAAAAGATATATATTGGGCTAGATTCTGATAGCCCGGCGTAATTTTTTGCAGGCGTAACGTATCTCAGATACGTTACGCCGCCGTAACTTAGGGCGCAAGTTCCGTATTCATAAAGAACTTGCGCCCTAAGTTACGGCGGCGTAGCATATGTGGTCCGGCGTAAGCCCACCTAATTCAAATGTGGATGATGTGGGCATGTTTTATTGAAATTTAGTGTGACCCCACGTATTTGACGTTTTTTACGAACAGCGCATGCGCTGTTCGTGAAAGAATCCCAGTGCGCATGCTCGAAATTACGCCGCAAATCGTCAATGCTTTAGACGTGAACGTAACTTACATACAGCCCTATTCGCGAACGACTTGCGCAAACGACGTAAAATTTTCAAAATTCGACACGGGAACGACGTCCATACTTAACATAGGATACGCCTCATATAGCAGGGGTAACTTTACGCCGGAAAAAGCCGAACGTAAACGACGTAAAAAATGACGTATGTTTCTGAATCGGCGTATCTACCTAATTAGCATATTCCTCGCGTAAATCGACGGAAGTGCCACCTAGCGGCCAGCGTAAATATGCAACTAAGATATGACGGCATAAGAGACTTGCGCCAGTCGGATCTTGGCCTAATTTCGGCGTATCTTGCTTTCTGAATACAGAAAGAAGATACGCCGGCGCACCTTTATCGGCTATCAATAGATACGCCGACGTAAATTCTTTCTGAATCTAGCCCTCTGTGTTTATAAAAATCCAAGTGAATTGTAAAATGGCCATCCAATATGTGTTTTCATAAAAAAATCAATCCTCTATAAAGTGTCCATGCATTGTAATAGTCTTAGTGCATAATAAACACCTTAACGTGTTAGAAAATAGGTAATCTTACTCGCATTCAATGGTGCTATACCTTACATCCAGGAGAATTCACATGTTAAAATCTCTCAATATTTGTGTAAAAATAATTCCAGCAATACAAGAGCTTTTACTCTTTGTATATTGCTCCTAATGTTATGGTAGGTGTAAGATTATGAATTGTAATCACAATGTTTGTGAGTAAGATTACCTATATTGTTACTTTATTAAAAGTTCATTATGGCGACCCTCCTTGTTTTCCATATAACTCCTGCATAAGACATCTGTGAATATAGTTCCATCGCTGTGAGAGGAGCGGTGGATATTCCAAAGTTGTTGTTAAGGGGGACCCCCTAATGATGATAAACATGGTGCCTTTGGGGATTTATTGATGATCGTAAGCATTTTATGACATTTACTTTTATTCGGTGGTCATGTGGAGTTGGTGAGGTCTCTAGTGTGAAGGTGGTGGACCCCTGGAACACTTTGAACACTTTCGCAACAACTAGAAGATTTATTTTATTTTCACAGCACAATAGCACTTTATGGTGTTTATTATGCACTAATAAGAGACTATTATAATGCATGGA
Source organism: Rana temporaria (assembly GCF_905171775.1). Taxonomy (NCBI): domain Eukaryota; kingdom Metazoa; phylum Chordata; class Amphibia; order Anura; family Ranidae; genus Rana; species Rana temporaria. Next base: position 34,427,100 of record NC_053501.1, on the reverse strand, counting down.
CACTTTATAGAGGATTGATTTTTTTTAACAAAAAAACAAAACAAAAAGTAATATATTGAATGGTCACTTTACAGGGTGTTAGCTACATATTTGGATTTTTATGAACACGATATATGTGACGGATCTCAGATACCCCAGGTGGGCACATCCGCCAGACCTGTGTCTCCTGTCCTCCAAACGCACCCGCAGCCTGCAGATTGGCCATACTCAGCCCTTAACCCCAATCCACACAGGTGTTGAAGGTTAAACATGCAGAGTTTAAACTGTTTATTAAATTCCAAGACATACAGTTTTACACACAGTTAGGGACACTGCCCTTAGCCTTGCCAAAGAGGGGAAGGGGACAAGGAACAACCAATGGGAACTGAACATTTGTACATTGAAACAGGCTACAGATAACCTAATGAGATTATGGTAAACAGGCAGTCTCTCAATACACACCCCCTGCGGAGAGATGTCTCCAGTCCAGACCATTGTCTATGTGTCATGAATCAACACAATTAGACACAGCAACAAGAGGGGGGGGGAGAAGGGCTGTAGCATTATAATACATTAACTCAATGCCAGCATGTCCCAGGTCTCCAGTATTTTCTGGCCCATAGTCTGTCGGTAGGAGGCACAGTCCCTTCCAAAACTCAGTGACAGTGGGTTCTGTCACAATATATATTTTTTCTTTCTTTTTAATAGTGTTTTGAAGGAAGAGAGCAGGTCAGCACTGTATAGTTTGAAGTGTTGTTACATATAGGAACTGATCTGTAGCTGCTTTATCTGCATAAATCATCCTAGCACTGGTTATAATAATACATAATCAGATTCAAAGCTACACTGGAGGTTGAGGCCCCGTACACACGACCGAGTTTCTCGGCAGAATTCAGCCAGAAACTCGATGGGAGCTGTATTCTGCTGAGGAAACCGGTCGTGTGTACACTTTTTGCCGAGGAAACCGACGAGGAACTCGTCGAGCCAAATAGAGAACATGTTCTCTATTTCCTCGTTAGTCAATGGGGAAACTTGGCTCGCCGAGATCCTCGGCGGCTTCACAAAGGAACTCGACGAGCAAAACGATGTGTTTTGCTCGTCGAGTTTCTCGGACGTGTGTACGGGGCCTGAGAGTTTAAATTGTTAAGTAAGATAAACATGGACGTTTACAGACTAACTAGTTGCTGACCTCTTGGACTTCAGTCACGGACTTTGGAGAAGTATGCAGGTGTAAATTCAGATTTCTCTGAGTACTTGTCCAGAGCAGTTACTCATCCAGTATTGAACCTATTGGGTCAAGATAACAGCCTAGCAAATGGCATGTTCACTATGCTAGGTTTACTACAATTCTAATGCAGGCCATACATGGAACAAAAAAAACAATCGTAATCTTTAATTTAAATGCAATCATTGTATACAACAAATAACTTGTTAAAATTCTAAATGGATTATCCATTGGAATGCATAATACAACCCTTTCTTCCAAATGATCACTGTATCAAGCGATTCATATGAAAACACGTATGTCTAGCATAATTCCGATAATTGTGTCTGCCAAACCTTTTCCATATTTTGGAGGTGTCATGTTATGGATCTGTAGGAGTGCACAGTAGAGTTTCCAGCTGGGGCTGACTTTGAAGAAGTGCATACACGTTCCCATTCCCTTTGTTTTTAGCTTCTAATGCCAAAACACAAAATGTAAACCCGTTTTATCTCTGCTTATTGTATTGGAATATTTTGACTTTTAGAAATATATTTATGATACTGTGTGACGCGTCTGTTTTCTGTTCACTTACTTACCAGCCACAAATCACAAATTTGTTTCAAATTTCCTCTGGTTTTAACACAGTGAAGTCATGCCAAAAGTGTTTGCCAACATTTCTAAAGTGCCGCCCTTAGGTCATGCTTTCACTCCAACGTAGATGCAAATCCTGGATGACAATTGCTTTTGTGCAATTCTTGTACTACAGGTTTGGAAACAAAAGCTACATTTAATTTTCCTTTGGCACCCTAGGGAGTAATATGAATTAAACGGGGATCTTTCTCAAGATCAGGTGGGAGAGTAGGTCCTAAGGCACCTCAGAGTCTGAATGTGAAAGGCCGAATGTGATTTTCAGAATTGGTTTAGCATAGGGATAGCCAACAGCCCTCTGATGTGGCCCGCGACTCCCTGCTCTGGCATGGCAGCTCGACAAGCCAATATTGCTGGTTCCCAACCCGCCATGCCAGAGCATCAGTGGCCCAGATTCAAGAAGCAATTGCGCCCGTGTAACCATGAGTTACACGGCGCAATTGCTTACTTGCTCCGGTGTAACAAGTGCTCCTGATTCAGGAACCTCGTTACACCGGCTGCAGCCTAAAATCTGCGCGGCATAAGGCTCTTATGCCTCGCAGATTTTAGGCTGCATTCTTGTGGGGGCCGCTAGGGGGCGCTCCCATTGTGTATCAGCGTTCAGAAAGTGAACCACACATGCAGGATAAGGCAAAGTGCACCTAACCCACCCGAATGCCATAGGTGTACTGTGATGCACCCGTGGTGCAGGTTAACCACAGTGCTTCAGTGTAAAAGAAGCCTTAGGCCCCTTTAACACAACTGGTCTGTATCGGGTCTGCTTGTCTTTTTTAAGGTGGATCTATTTGGACCATCCATTCCCCTTCACGGAGTGGCAGATGTAAATGGACTTGAGTCCATTAACACCTGCCTGCCTCAAATCTGATCTGTCCCCTTCTGTCTGGGCAGAACCATTCAGAGGGCCCATAGAGTAGAGTGGGCTGTGTCTGTATCTGCTCTGTATGTGCCTGCTCAGCTCATTATGGCCTGCTACCGGTTACCAAGTCACTTAAGTGACCCTCACTCTTCAAAAGGTTGGGCACCCCTGGTTTAAGAAAAGGTAGGTTGCTGATGCAGCCACATTTACTAGCCCCTTCAAAGCAATTCCAGGCAAGTTTGGAACCTCTGGTCAATGCTCAAGTGTGTGTAATGCCACGTACACACGATCGGATTTTCCGTTGGAAAAACCTTGGATGTTTTTTTCGACTGAGTTCCGCTCAAGCTTGGCTTGCATACACACCGTCACACAAGTTTTCTGAACTTTCGACCATCAAGAACTCTGTGACGTACAACACTACGACGAGCTGTGAAAATGAAGTTCGGTGTTTCTGAGCATGCGCCGAATTGTTTCCGAGCATGCGTCGGTATTTTGCGTGTCGGAATTGCTACAGACGATCGGAATTCCCGATTGGAATTTTTTCTGTCGGAAAGTTTGAGAATCGGCTCTCAAATTTTTGTTGGTGGAAATTCCGACAGAAAAAGTCCGATGGAGCCTACACACGGTCGGAATTTCCGACCAAAAGCTCACATCGGACTTTTTCTGTCGGAAATTCTGACCGTGTGTACGGTGCATTAGTAGTTATGGGCAGGGGATGCTAGCCAGGCCAGTACACAGATGTTCAGAGGTTGTGAGTCATTCCTATTATTGGTTTAAGCAAGACACTCATTACAGTTTTGGTTTCCTGACTAACATTATCTGTCTGCTCTGAGAACCATAAATGATGCAACAGTTCGAAGTACAGGTATGGGAACTTTCTTGCATAATAAAGAATAAGTAATTTCTACCTTTTGGGTATTACCCAAGGAGCACCATTGTAAAAAAAGGCTTGTGAAAGTCTTTGCAATTTATATAGTAGGACCTGATTTTTACAGACCGTGCTGAAGGTTCATTTCAAACCTTTTATTTGTTGATTGGTGTCCTGTGCCTCAGATTTTTTTTTTATGCTGAATTAATAATATATCCACAAGGGGCAACTGATATGCTAGATTACATGATCTGTCTGCTTAAATCTGGAAGTTCATATTAAAGAAAAGGGGTATTGCCTACAGATATATGTCAACTTGTACCCACTAAACTGCTGTGTGAAAATAATGCACCAAATCTGATTGCGAAGGACAGCAGACTTCAGGTTTGCCAGAATAGTGTTTTTCAACCTTTTATTTTTTATCCTTCCCCCGCATGGCTCATACTCCTTTTAGAAGTGAGGGAAAAGTGCCTCTTCTTTGCACCACTCATTCACAGCTCTCCTTTTCACTCCTGCACCCTTCTTCCACAACTCACCTCTGCACTCCCAGCACCCATCTTCCACAACTCACCTCTGCACTCCCAGCACCCATCTTCCACAACTCACCTCTGCACTCCCAGCACCCATCTTCCACAACTCACCTCTGCACTCCCAGCACCCATCTTCCACAACTCACCTCTGCACTCCCAGCACCCATCTTCCACAACTCACCTCTGCACTCCCAGCACCCATCTTCCACAACTCACCTCTGCACTCCCAGCACCCATCTTCCACAACTCACCTCTGCACTCCCAGCACCCATCTTCCACAACTCACCTCTGCACTCCCAGCACCCATCTTCCACAACTCGCCTCTGCACTCCCAGCACCCATCTTGCACAGCTCACCTCTGCACCTCTTTTCCACAACTCAGCTCTGTACTTCTGGCATTCCATTTCCACAGTGATCCTTTGCTCTCCGGGCACCCATCTTACATATCTCACCTCTGTACTCCTGGAACCCCTCTTCCATATCTCACCTCTGTACTCCTGGAACCCCTCTTCCATATCTCACCTCTGTACTCCTGGAACCCCTCTTCCATATCTCACCTCTGTACTCCTGGCACCCCTCTTCCATATCTCACCTCTGTACTCCTGGTACTCGTTCCACAACTCATCTCTGTACTCCTGGCACCACTCTTCCACATCTCATCTCGGTACATCTGGAAACCCTCTTCCATATTTCACCTCTGCATTCCTGGCACCCCTCTTACACATCTCACCTCTGCACTCCCTGCACCCCCCCCTTCACATATCACCTCTGTACTCCTGGCACTCCTTTTCCACAGCTCTCCTCTGTACTCATTTTCCACAGCTCTCCTCTGCACTCTGGGCACCCCTCTTCCACAGCTTACCTCTGTATTTTTGGCACCCCTCTTCCATATTTCACCTCTGCACTCCTGGCACCCCCTTCTATATTTCACCTCTGCCCTCCTGGCATCCCTCTTTCACAGCTCACCTTTGCACTTCTGGTATCCCTCTATATTTTCACCTCTGCACTCCTGGCCACAGTATTAAAAGTATAATCTGAAGGAATTAGATTTAATTAGCAAAGTGAAAACATCAGACTAAAGATCATTTGTTTTATCTTAAAGGTTTGATTTGAAAATTCCAGTCATGTGGCTGAAAATATCATTTCTTCTCCGTTTAAAACTTTGTAAAATCAGCCCAATGACATCACTTTCAGGCCTCATTATTCTCCTATAAACCTTTCTCTGTATGACAATGAATAGTGTAATGGACTGCTGCTGTGTTAGGCTCAAACTCAATGAAGACTGTAAAGCTATACGCCCATGAGAATCGGCTGTTGTTGTTGGAAAAATAAAAAATAAAATTCCTCAAAGGGTATGTACCCTAAAAACTCCCTCTACCCCTCTAGAGCATGTGCCTAGGAGGTCAGTTACTACTGACATAGCACGACCCCAGAACTACATCTCCCAAGAAAACTTTTCCTACACATATAGACATTTTATTAAAATGTGTGTGAATTTTCCCTTCAATTAACCAATCCTAAGAAAGCTAATTCCCATTCACGTAGCCATGTGCAGATGATTGAATGAAGATTCCCCTCTCTCTTAGCAAAATGAGCCAAAATGTGGATGGGCAAGCTCTATGATATCAGGGCAGCAGTATGGTTTTTGCTGGGGGGGGGGGGGGGAAATCAATATATGCAGGTGGAGTGAAACAGAGGGTGGGAATAGGTGATGTTCTGTAGTCCAGTAGGCTGGGCTGGGAACACTGCTTGGGATTTCAGTGCAGAATTAATTTTGTCATCAGCCCAAACAGGAAGTTAGAAGTAAAGAAGTATTTTTGTTTGTATGCTGTCTGAGTGGAAGGTAAGGTAGAAGAGGATTTAAAGGGACAGCCCCTAGGATATTAGGTTGATCGATGGTTCCCGGAACATTATAAAGGAGCATCTTGTGTTGATTTGGGCAGTTTCATAAAGGATTCAGGTGACGGCATATATGGTTAAGGTGACACACATTGCATGAGAACGTAGTATTAATTACAAATAAAGGAACGAGTGATATCATATATATGAGTAGTATAATTGGCATAAGTGTAAGAGGCATTGGGCTAAGCACTATGGCCCGGATTCTCAGAGGACTTACGACGGCGTAGCGCCATGTACGCCGTCGTAAGTCCGAATCCGACCCGTCGTATCTATGCGCCTGATTCTTAGAATCAGTTACGCATAGATATCCATTAGATCCGACAGGCGTAAGTCTCTTACGTCGTCGGATCTAAACTGCATTTTTTTTTGACCGCTAGCTGGCGCTTCCGTCGAATTCCGCGTTGAGTATGCAAATTAGCTAGATACGCGAATTCCCGAACGTACGCGCGGCCGACGCAGTAAAGTTACGACGTTTACGTTAGGCTTTTCCCGGCGTATAGTTGCCCCTGCTATATGAGGCGCAGCCAATGTTAAGTATGGCCATCATTCCCGCGTCGAAATTTGAAAAAGTTACGTCGTTTGCGTAAGTTGTCCGTGAATGGGGTTGGACGTCATTTACGTTCACGTCGAAACCAATGACGTCCTTGCGGCGTACTTTGGAGCAATGCACACTGGGAAATTCCACAGACGGCGCATGCGCCGTTCCGCAAAAACGTCAATCACGTCGGGTCACAGTAGTTTAACATAAAACACGCCACCCCTTCCACATTTGAATTAGGCTACAATTTGTTCAGTGTGCGGCTGTCCAGAGACAATCTTTGTTCCTAGGTTATTATTGTTGTTGGAGTGTAAAAATGTGTTTTTCATAGTTTTTCCCATATCCCATTCCCTTACATTGTCTTTTTTTTAAATACCAAATAAATTAATGTAGGTCTATAGATTTTGGGATTGTCTGCAGATGTCCAGATTTCCTGACCGGACAATTTTTAGGTCTTTCTTTTCCTGTTATTTTCTTAGTGCTCGTGAATGTGACAAACGCGTTTTGCTTGATGCATTCAATTCCAGTCGGGTCTGCAAGTTCAAAGTGAACTGTAAATTTTTTTTTTTATAGATATAGCAGTTGTTTATTGTCCTCTGAGCTCTGTCTTAGAATAGCATCCTTTCATTTAGGATTTATAGATTGTTACCGCAAGAACATTTTCCTCTGAAAATTGCAGCAGAGCTCTGATTTGTGATACTTGAAAATTCTAAAATAAAAATGCATTGAAGACCCCCTGAGCAAATCTTCCTGATATGAGGCATTGCTGCGTGTGAACAAAAGGTTTCTCTACAGCCTGCAATAAAGTGAAATTATGAGAGAAATTATATAAAATGAGTCCCTTCTGTAACATGGCTTTTATCCATTGATCCTAACACAATTCATATTGCCGTGAAGTCATGGATGGACGTCACCCTGTGGATGGGTTAGTCTTAGATAGACATTTTAAACAGACTTTGAATTAGCAACTATCAAATTAAAACCTAATTCCAGGTAAAGTTTTCTTTAAGCCTCCCCACCCCAATACCTACACTATATTACCAAAAGTATTGGGACACCTTCCTTTTCACGCACATGATTTTTGATGGCATTCCAGTCTTAGTCCATAGGGTTCAATATTGAGTTGGCCCACCCTTTGCAGCTATAACAGCTTCAACTCTTCTGGGAAGGCTGTCCACAAGGTTTAGGAGTGTGTCTATGAGAATGTTTGACTATTCTTCCAGAAGCACATTCCAGAAGAACCCCCCTCTACCCACGTGTTTTGGATCTGTAATGCTCCAGGGAGATTTAAATAGTATCATACCCAAAGTTTAAAAGTTGCCTTATGTATAGGGCGCAATGTAGTTTAAAACCTGTACCCCCCCCCCTTTTTTGTCTTTAAAAATCAGTGTCATGCACAGCGCTGGTCCCCCTTACTAGTTCATGCCCCTGTGGCCTAGGTACGAGTGCACATTCTTAACCACTTCAGCCCCAGAAGAATTTACCCCCTTCCTGACCAGGCCATTTTTTGCGATATGGCACTGCGTCCATTTAACTGACAATTGCGTGGTCGTACGATGCTGTACTCAAACAAAATGGACGTCTTTTTTTTCCACAAATAGAGCTTTCTTTTAGGAGTATTTGATCACCTCTGCGGTTTTTATTTTTTTGCGCTATAAACAAAAGAAGAGCAACAATTTTGAAAAAAACACAATGTTTTACTTTTTGCTATAATAAAAATCCCAATTTTAAAAATAAATAAAATATTTTTTCCTCAGTTTATGCCGATATATGTATTCTGCTACATAATTTTGGTAAAAAGAATTGCAATAAGCATATATTGATTGGTTTGCTCAAAAGTTATAGCGTCTACAAAAAAGGGGATAGATTTTTTTTTTACTAGTAATGGCAGCGATCAGCGATATTGCGGCAGACAAATCGGACACTTTTTTGGTACTGTTGACATTTATACAGCGATCAGAGTTACAAATAGCAACTGATTACTGTATAAATGTAACTTGCAGGGAAGGGGCTAACACTAGGGGGCGATCAAGGGGTTAACTGTGTGTTAACTGTGAGGGGATGGGACTGACTGGGAGAGAAGACAGATCGCTGTTCCTACTTACTAGGAACACACGATCGTGTCTCCTCTCCTGACAGGACAGGGATTTGTGTGTTTACACACACAAATCCCTGTTCCTTCAATCGCGGGTGGCCAGTGGGGATCGCGCCCGCTGGCCACGCACATCGGGTTCCCCTGCCGTGCAGCGGGTGCACATGCGCGCCTGCTACGGCTCTTAAAGCGGCCTTAGTGTAAATACGGCAATTTGTGCAGCAGAGCCATTCTGCCACCGTGTATATATATATATACATATACAGGAGGCGGTCGGGAAACGGTTAAACAGTGAGGAGCTGCTGTCCATCCCAGTGGCAGTGGACGATGCAGAGGGAATAGGTCTTTCGCATTGGCATGGCCCACTGTGCATTGACAAGCTGAACATGCTGACCTTGTGGGGTTGATTTACTAAAACAGGAGAGTGCAAAATCCGATGTAGCTCAATAAGCTTTCAGGTTTTATTTTTAAAGCTTAGTTGACCAAGCTGAAGTTAGCAGCTGATTGGTTGCCATGCAGAGCTGCACCAGATTTTACACTCTTCAGTTTTAGTAAATCAACCGTTCTACAGCTAATCAGCCTATAAGTTTGACAGCACTGCTTGGAATGCATCGTCACTCTAAAACAGGAAGTTGAGAGCGGAGTAATTTCTGTCAGGATCAATAAATAGGTTGTATTACATAGTGGGTGTTATTTTTAACATCTTCCACTTGCAAAGCAAGGTAATGGTAAATCTTTTTTTAAATTAGAATTTGACTATACTTGAAGCATGGACAATGAAAGTTTTTTTTTTTTTTTTTTTTATCTAGTCCACTTCTATACAGCAACACAAGCAGTTCCTACTTCAACCACAGATAAAAATATAATCAATAATAGAAGATTCACTCTGCCTCTTCCATAGTTCTTTTAAAATAATTTAAATGAAAGGAAAGCCAGGAAACGTGCAGAATTGAGCAGACGTGCTCAGTTCTATTTTCTTTGGCACAGGATTGAAGAAATACACGCTACAGAACACATTAATATCCATTATAAAAAAACATAAAGGTGAAGGTGAATAAATGTAACATTTGTGTTTCTTTTATATCTGCTAAAGCTGCCAATGTACACAATCTGTCTACTGAAAATGTGTCTAAAGCCAACATTTTTTATTTTTATTTTTAGCTGTTGAATAGAATAGTAAATGGTTAAGGCCCCTGTCACGTTTTTTCTGCCCCATCAGGAAGATTTCCCTTCATTTCCTGTGCTAAAAATTCAGCAGGTATAAGGGGTCTCCCCATAGTAAGGGATATCCCTGAATTAAAGTGGAGGTTCACCCAAAAAGTTAATTTTTAACATTAGATTGAGGCTCGTTTTGTCAAGGGGAATCGGGTGTTTTTTTGTTAAATCGAAGCAGTACTTACCGTTTTAGAGAGAGATCTTCTCCGCCGCTTCCGGGTATGGGCTGCGGGACTGGCCGTTCCTATTTGATTGACAGGCTTCCGACAGGCGCATACATCGCATCACGATTTTCCGAAAGTAGCCGAACGTCGGTGCGCAGGCGCCGTATAGAGCCGCACCGACGTTCGGCTTCTTTCGGCTACTCGTGACGCGATGTATGCGACCGTCGGAAGCCTGTCAATCAAATAGGAACGCCCAGTCCCGAAGACCATACCCGGAAGCGGCGGAGAAGATCTATCTCTAAAACGGTAAGTACTGCTTCGATTTAAAAAAAAAAACACCCGATTCCCCTTGACAAAATGAGCATCAATCTAATGTTAAAAAAAAATTTCGGGTGAACTCCCGCTTTAACAATTGTTACCACAACAGGTTTACACATTGGAACATTTTGCTGTTCCCATGTCCACATATGTGAATAGGTGCCATAGAGAGCTGGTCATAATCTCCTACCATGAAGCTGACTTCCTGCTGATGTTGGCTTGCATGTGGATTTTGTGAACATAAGTGGAATTTTTTAGCTAAAGTGGAGAGTTAATATCCAGGAGTTGAAAACAGGAGTTAAGATAGGAGACTAAATATGCCAAGCAAAATAGGTGAGTTGGAAGCTCTGGTGCATGAGGAAAGCTATAACACTTACAACAGAGCACTCTCCCATCATGTGCACCATTAAATACTCAGCTGACACCCTTCGCAGCCTAATGAATACCGTCACAACACTACCAACCACCACCCAAACAATACTAAGAAAAGAACAACTTCTAAGAACTAAGCTGCAATTAACCACCCAAAACAGGACTGCACCACTTCCAGTACAACACTTATCATGCGCCCTGATCAACACCAGATCAGCAGTCAAGCACAAACACAAAATCCACAACTTCATCACTCAATGCAACACAGACTGTCTCTTTATCATGGAAAGCTGGCTAACACCTGACTGTAACACTATCCTATCAGAATTAGTGCTTAAGAAACTACTGAATCCTAACTGAGCATAGAGTCGATTAAAGAGGAGGCGGCCTAGCAGTGATCTACAAATTTCACCTCACTTTCACCAAGCCAACTCTACAGAGCTCATTGCCATTCATGGAAACACTCACACTTCAATTTCAAACACCCCAGGACATCATACACATACCATTATGCTACAGACCACCGGGACCAAAGAGGCACCTCCTCACACCCTTCACCGAATTTATCTCTACACACACCTTGAAAACCAAAAACTCGGGGACTTCAACCTCTGGGCTAACTCCTCCCAGGATCCCATCGCCACTGCCTGCATCAACCAATTGGAAGCACTAGGTCTGCAGCAACTGATAAATGCTTCCACGCACGTTTCGGGCCACACCCTCGACCTCATCTTCAAATAAAACATTGACATTAACACACACACCATCAAATTCAAAATTATCACCAACACCATTTGCCAAAAACCAACACTCTCAACAACTACACACTGGACCAGATCACAGAAGAAACTACACTCACAACTCTTCAAAACCACACTATCCAACAAAATAGCGATGCTAACACAAAACTGAAGACACAATCAACTCCCTTAACACAGCACTATTACAGACAGCAGACACACCAGTCGCACCAATAAGCAGAGCATCCACCCGCAAAAACTATTTGGGCTGGTTCAACGACTCTCTTACATTACTGAAACAAGAACGCAGAAGAGCTGAAGGAGCCTGGAGAAGGAATTTAACAACGGAAAACCACACAAACTATAAATCACTTACCACAAAATACCACAAAGCCATCTTCATAGTAAAAAAAAGATCACTTCTCCAACACCATCTCAAAAGCCATAAACTGCCCCTGGGAACTCTTCAAACTAGTCGCCCGGACTATGAACCCCACCTGTCTAGAGCCTCCAGCAAACAAAACACAAGAATTCTGCAATGAGCTATCTGATTTTTTATTAACAAAAATTACAAACATTCGTGAAATAATTCATCAGAACATAACAAGCAACCCCACTCGGCCAGAGCAAGAAGACAAAGACCATACAAATATTCTACAATCACCGAGATTTATTCTGGTCCCAATCACCATCGACACCACCATCATCAGAAGCCTCTGACACAGCACATCGCCAAACAACATTATTCCCACAAAACTTCTGAAAGAATGTACCAACATCTTGGCACCCACCATAACACACCTCATGAACCAATCATTCAACGAAGGAATCGTTCCGATTTCCCTCAAGCAAGGCATAATCAAACCCCTTCTAAAGAAGCCCAACCTCAACCCCAAAGACCCAAACTACCGCAGACCTGTCACAAGCCTTAACACCATCTCCAAGTTTATCGAGAAAGCAATAGTACAACAGCCACAACCCCATTTGGACACCCCAAACTCTTGGACCCACTACAATCTGGTTTCCGTCCTAGTCACGGGACAGAAACTGCACTTCTCAAAATCTGAGATGACGCCCTCGAAGCAGCAGATGAAGGAGAATCATGGCTCCTGGTGCTGCTGGACCTCAGCACAGCTTTTAAAACAGGAGACCACAAAACCTTGCTCACTCGTCTCGCAGAAGTAGCTGGAGTCACAGAAAGTGAAACTAGGAGCTTTCACTTCAGCAGCATGTAAAATTACATGCGGAGTCCCTCAAGGAATCATATTGGACTCGGACATGACAATGGATGCACAAATAGGATCTCACCACCTTCTTTTGCCTGTTGCGTAGACTCATCCCAGAAGGGGATACAGCAGCAGTAGTTGGAACAATCAATTCCTGACTTGACTACGCAAACTAGGTCTTCCTAGGACTTCCCAAATATCAAATTTCACGTCTACAAGTTCGACTTCGGGGGCGACTCTGCAAGTCGTCCTGAGGACGACTTCAGAGGCGATTTGCAAAACGACTTCTGTATAGAAGTCAATGCAGGTCGCCCCGAGCCGCCCCCAAAGTCGTACAGGAACCTTTTTCTAAGTCGGAGCGACTTGCGTCGCTCCTATTAGAATGGTTCCATTGCATTGAATGGGACTCGACACGTCAGGCGGCTGAGTCGCCTGTCGTGTCGCCCCAGTGTGAACCGGGTCTTAAGACCCTTTGCCTCACTCACAAATGTAAACAAGGAAAAGCCCTGCAATACCGCTGCGAAAAAATAAAGCACTACACCCCAAGTCACCCCCTCCGGTCAACTAACCAGAACCTTCTCCACATTCCCAAGACCCACTACAAATCAAAAGGCAGTTCAAGAGTTATGTAACTCTCTACCCGCGGACATCCGCTTGGAAGAAAACCATCTGGCCTTCAGGAAGAAGCTTAAGACCCATCTATTCTGAAGACACAGGCAGACACTGGCTGCAAAAGCGCCTTGAGGCGATTTAGTTTGCATTTGTAGCGCTATACAAGTTACTTATTCATTCATACATTTAATTAATATAGTAAGGCCCCTTTCAGACAAACGGCAGTTTTACCGCAGCTAAAAGCATGTTTATGTTTTGCTGGAATTCAAGACTCCAGGCACAGCGATCAGATGCATTTGTACAGTGCTTTTAGCTGCGGTTGCGTTTAGCAGCGGCACGATATTAAACGGGGATCCGACTTGGATCCCTGCCAATACCAAGCACTGTGTCTAGTATGAATCTTGAGGGGGAACTCCACGCCAAATTTCAACTAAAAACCGGCATGGGTCCCCCCTACAGGAGCATACCAGGCCCAGGTGCTTTGGGGTGGGGGGCCACAGGGCGCCCCCCTGCCCCAAAGCACGGCCCCCCCATATTGAGGGCATGCGGCCTGGCACGGTTAAGTAGGGGGGGTGCTCGCCCGTCCCCACCCCTTTCCTGACCGGCCGGGCTGCTGCTCGGATACGGGTCTGGTATGGATTTTGGGGGACCCCCCATGCCGGTTTTTCGGCGCAGGGGGTGTCTCCTTAAAATCCATAGCAGACCCAAGGGCCTGGTATGCTCCTGTAGGGGGGACCCATGCCGGTTTTTTAGTGAAATTTGGCGTGGAGTTCCTCCTCAAGATTCATACCAAACGCAGCTGACACAGTGCACTGCGGTTACCTGCGGTTATGTGCCGATAGCTGCGGGATTTCGCAGCTGGACGCATCCAGTTCTATTTTTTCTATCCGCACAAAACCGCGTGGGAAAAACATCGCAGGTAACCGTAGTGTGTGAATGATGTCATAGGAAAACATTGTGTGCTTCTAGCTGCGGTAAAATCCGCAGCTAAAAGCACCATTCTATCCGTCCGTCTGAAAGGGGCCTAAAGCATCCACCATGTACTCTATGTGACCTTTGACTTGGGCCTTCTGTGGTTCAGAAAGTGACTAGACACATCAGTACAGTAGGCTTGGCTCAAACAGTCTGATGTCCAAGAGAACTATAGTACCTGCTTATGATAAAAGGCTAAAGGAAACCTACACTGAATGAATTGCATGGTCTACCATTGTCGCCTCTCCTGATGTCTGGTGTGGTTACCTTTGTGAGTTGGGTCTCTTGTGTATAAAGTCTCTACAGGAGGTTTGTCTGATATGTGCAGATGCTCATAATGCACTCTGTTTGACATGGCAGTTGAACAATTCCTAATCAGGCATGTTTAAACTGCTCTAAGGTGAAGTTACTTGGCTCTCTACCTGCAACGCCGAGTCTCACAATGCACCTGCAATGGCTATTACCAGTTTCATTGTTTGATACAAGTCTGGAACACCCGAGGCTGATTAATGATTGTGTCTTGTAATTGTGGATGAAAACGTACAAACGGATGGGGAAGTTTCCAGGAACAAAATAAACACATGTATTTTGTATATTTTTTTTACTACTGATGTGAATAAAATAAAGACCTTGAATGGATTCACACTGTTGTGCTGTGGTAACATTAGAAGCATTGGCGCAATGTGATGCTATTTAAGTGGCAGCTTACGCACCTTTAAGAGGAACTGTATTGCTGCCTAATGCACACAAAATGTAACACACACAAAAAGGCGTATACCAGGGATGGACTGGCCATTGGGACTACAGGGAGTTTCCCGGTGGGCCGATGGCTCAGTGGGCTGGCTTCAGTGACAGCAGCCTGGGAGTTTCTCACTTCTGCCTAATCTTGTCCCATGAGGGGGGCACCAAACTGATTCTTTGCCCCGGGAGAAATAATGTCTAGCTTCCCCACTGGCACTGCCTATAAGAATACCAGTACCAGCCGTTCTACTCTAATAAAGTAAAATGGCTAGTGGCTAGTGAAGGGGGAGAGGGGGCTTGGGTGGCCGGGGGGGGTGCGGGAGTTGTCCGGCCGCTGTGGGAGAGACCTGTCAAAGTGGGCCAGTCTGGATGAAGTCCAGGGCCAAATTTTTGTCCCAGTCCAGCCCTGGCGTATACAACATTTTCAGCAGCACAATGCGTATTAGTGCACTGCAACACTGCAGATGTGCGTTGTTAAAGCAGAACTTCAGTAATTTTTTCAACTTTCCATCTAATAAATCTTCTGCCCTTGTTGTTTAGACTTTGGATAGTAAAACATTTTTTTTCTGCCATTAAATACCTTATACAGCCCACTTCCTGTTTCTTGTCTGGTCATTAGCCTAAGTTTATGACATCATGCACAGCTCTCTTTCACTCTCGTGAGAGTTTGCCAGAAAGGAAGGAGGGATGAGTCATGAGAGGGGCAATGAAAGCTGCAGATCTGGTGGTGTGCCTCTGAGTGTAAATCCAGAAAGTGAACAGGCAGCAGCTTCAGCTGCCCACAGTTAAAATGGTTGCAGCCAGACTCAGTGGAGGGAGATTTCTGCAGCATATTTGGCAAGTACAGAATCACAGTATATGTAAAATAATATGCAAAGTGGTTGGAGGGAAGCTTCAGAATTGGAAAGATGTTTTTATTACAAATGCAGTTCCTCTTTAAGCTGCGTAGGTTTTTTATACAGTCAGGATACAGATGTGGAACTCCCTTACACAACTGGTGGTGTGAGTGGGAAGTATTGATAGTTTATAAGACTCTTGGAAGTGTATCTTTGTGAACACAACATACAGGGATATGAGAAATGATTATTGAGATGGACTAGTGTCTTTATAGTATGAAACTAATTGGTTGCCAAGCACAGCTGCTCCAGTCTTAGTAATTTCCCCTCAATATGTCCATCATTAAAAAGTCATTTGCCTGCTATGGGGCCTGGGAAAGGGTGCCCTTTACAGCAGGGGTGTCAAACTGGCGGCCCTCCAGCTGTTCCGAAACTACAAGTCCCATCATGCCTCTGCCTGTGAGAGTCATGCTTGTAACTGTTAGCCTTGCAATGCCTCATGGGACTTGTAGTTTTGCAACATCTGGAGGGCCGCCAGTTTGACACCCCTGCTTTACAGCATATCCAGTTCACTTACTGCTTCAAACATCTCTGTTGTCCAATTGATGCAGTACTGTAGTAAGCACTAGGACACCTATTTAGGGCCGAAACAACTAATCGATTATGAAAATAGTTGTCAACTATTTTCATAATCGATTAAATCGGCCAGTTGATTAGTTGGCCTGCATATAGAATGCATTATTTGTTTACATATCAGGAAATACAGTGCAGCAAACATACAGCTCAGTACACCATCCATACATGTCACTAAGTGCCTGAGAATTTGTGAATGTGAAAGTGCGAGGAGCAATGCCTCATGGGACATGTAGTCCTGGGCAGGAAGTAAGTGGTTCTAAAGGCAGAAGTTTTTTTACCTTGCTATAGCGGACGCTCTATACTATACTTTGCAGCTTGCTATTGAGGCACTCTGAAGGCAGGAGGAGCCAGAAGCATCGGTGAGGGACTCCAGAAGCGGAGGATCTGGGCTGCTCTGTGGGCTGCTCTGCTTAAAAAAATATCACTTTAAAGACTCTGTGCAGGGAAGATCAGCATCTGAACCCATAGAAAGTGGAGGTAATAGAAGGCATTACAATTACTGTAGTTGGTTATTTATATTTACCACTGCATATGGATATTTAAGAATAAATTGCCCTTTTTTTAAATTTATTTACATATTAACTAAATTGTACACCACACTTTTTTTTAAGATTATCCGATTAGGCGATTAATCAAAACAATAATCGGCCAACTAATCGATTATGAAAATAATCTATAGTTGCAGCCCTACACCTATTAGAAAAAGTATGTAGGCATAGGACAGACCCCTCCTGCCACGCCCACTTAAAGGAGAATTATACCAAAAAATAATTATTAGATAAACCCAAAAGTGCTACTTTTTGTACTACTACAATACTGCTATTCCTTTATACTGACTCAAATGCAGCAATTTAGAAATTGGGTGAAAGGTTTAGCACTGGGAAACACTTTTTGAAAGATAAAAAGTGCATTTTATATACATCTGTATACAGTATCTCACAAAAGTGAGTGACATTTTCACTTAGGGGTGTACTCACTTTTGTTGCCAGCGGTTTAGACATTAATGGCTGCGTGTTGAGTTATTTTGAGCAAACAGCAAATTTACACTGTTATACAAGCTGTACACTCACTACTTTACATTGTAGCAAAGTGTAATTTCTTCAGTGTTGTCACAGGAAAAGATATAATAAAAAATGTACAAAAATGTGAGGGGTGTACTCACTTTTGTGACATATAGCTGGATTCACGTAGATGGGCTTAACGTTATTCAGGTGTAGCGTATCTCATATACGCTATGCCGCCGTAAGTTAGAGAGGCAAGTGCTGTATTCACAAAGCACTTGCGTCCTAAGTTACGGCGGCGTAGCGTAAATGTGCCGGCCTAAGCGAGCCTAATTCAAATTGTGAAGAGGTGGGCGTGTTTTATGCTAATGAATCATGACCCGACGTGATTGACGTTTTGAACGAACGGCGCATGCGCCGTCCATGGACATATCCTAGTGCGCATGCTCCAAATTACGCCGCAAAGACTTATTGGTTTCGACGTGAACGTAAATTACGCCCAGCCCCATTCACAGATGACTTACGCAAACGATGTAAAAATTAAAAAATTTGACGCGGGACCGACGTCCATACTTAACATTGGCTGCGCCATCTTTTTGGTGGACTAACTTTAGGCCTGAAAACGCCTTACGTAAACGGCGTATCTTTACTGCGACGGGCAAGCGTACGTTCCTGAATAGGCGTATCTCGCTGATTTACGCATTCTAGGCGTAAATCAGCGTACACGCCCCTATCGGCCGGCCTAAATAGACAGCTAAGATACGACGGCGCAGATTCAGAGTTACAACGGCGTATCTACTGATATGCCGGCGTAAACCTCTCTGAATCTGGCTAATATGAGGGACAAATGAGGAGTAAAGAGGGACAGAGAGACTTTGTTCCAAATCAGGAACAGTCCCTTGAAATCAGGGACAGTTATGAGCTATGGGATTGTGCTACCTGCTACTGATACAAATATTAGGGGAATGGGGGCTCAGAAAACAACAAAAACTGTTGTGTTAATTCCACCTGCAAAAAAAAAAAAAAAAAAGAAAGTACTGCTGGCTTTTAAAATAAGGACACTTACCTGTCCAGGGCGCCCGCGATGTCCTCACCCAAAGCCTACCCGTCCCTCGGCTCCCAGGTGGAGGCGCCGGAATCTTAAAGCAGAGTTCCACCCTAAAAATGAACTTTTTATTAACAGCTTGCCTTTAATGTAAAAAAAAAAAATGTTTACTCACTTCTATCTGGCTGTTACTAGGCAGTATTCGGAATCTACCTAGTTCCTGGTTCTAGGTGGTTCAACTTCCTGTCTTAAGACCCCATTGCCTCCTGGGAAGTGATGACACTCATTTCCCAGAAGTCTCTGGGCATTACTGTGCCTAAAAATTGCCCAGCATGCACCTCTCCCTGAAAACCAGGAAGAAAAAGGAACTGGGCTTCACATGCCCACACATATGATGGATACGGCCACAACATGAGCTGGAGGATATAAGGCAAGTGTTTGCAATGATTTCTGGAACGATTGGGGAGCTATTAATATCTTTGAGGAACTGATTAATTTTAGCTTGCAAAAAAAAATAAAAAATTATGCCCGGAACCCCGCTTTCCGTAATAGGGTGACCACATTTCCAATCTACCATTCAGGGACACCCCTCTTCCCAAAAATCAGCTTGTGCTGTAAGGAATCACAGCACAGTGATTGGACGCAAGAGGCAGGATTTATGATTTCTCCAATCACAAGTAGGGGGCGGGGACTGTGCTCCTCCAGGCATTTCCGGCCAGGACAAGTACTGTCCGTGAGTAAAGCAGTGATGTGGCGGCCTTTTTTGGGGGCATCAGATTGGCCTGGGGGGTGGCTGTGTCAGTTTCATTCCGGGACACTGTATTGTCCTGAAATGAAGGTGCCCGGGACAGACCTGCAAAATGCGGGACTGTCCCGGGCAATCCGGGACACGTGGTCACCCTATTCCATAAGGGAGTCAGGAAGTAATGCCTTGCGGCTTCACAGCCTGGTTCCCTGCTGCGCATGCGCCAATCAAACTGCACGTTTTGAGTGGTCCCTGCTGTCTTTTGGGACCTGTGTGTCTCCCAAAAGACAGCAGGGAGGGGCAAGACACTGTGCGATCTATTGCCAGAAGTAGGAGCAAATACATGGATTAGACAGGTATCTGCTCCCCCCTCCCTCCTGAAAGGTACCAAATGTGACACCGAAGGGGGGAGGAAACGGATCAGCGGAAGTTCCATTTCTGGGTGAAACTTCCTTTTTTTTTTTTTACAGCTGCAAGTGCTTCCTTACACACACACACACACACACACACACACACACACACACGCGCACATGAGTAAAATGTAATCTCCTGGTTGTGGGTTAATGCACTTTGCACTTCAGCTCTGCTCTTCATTACCTTTCTAAATGAGTTTGATGCTCTGTGGTTCCCAGGTATCATTTCTTCTTCACATTCAGGATAAGCATAGAACACTGCAGGAACATCCAGATGGCACATAAGCTGACAGCTGTGAATTAAACTGTATTGGTGTTGATGGCATTTTACGGCATCTTTTTTTCAGCTTTTCTGGCAGAGCTGACACCACAGTCAGGACCATTATATAGAATGTTATAGAAGGCTTCATATATTAGGCAAAGACTCTGGAAGTATTGGTTTCCCTTTCCCAGGAGTCACAGAACAGAGCTAGAGGGTGACAATAACATGTATTGCATTGCAGTTTGTTTCCAGAAAGCACCTGTGGAGGTGCCTTACCATCTTGGGCTATGGGGTTGTGTGTTTCAATTGCTGCTCACAGTGTAAAGAGACACAACTCTTAGTCCCTGCATGCAAGGGTGGCTCCATAGTCTGCTGCAAAGAGAAGGAGCCACCATTAAATGGGGGGGGGGGGGGGGGGTTGGTGATCATGGCACCAGCTTAACCACTTAAGGACCCCTTTACGCTGATATACGTCAGCAGAATGGCACGGCTGGGCACATCAACGTATAGGTACGTTGTCCTTTAAGCCCAGCCGTGGGCCCGGTCCGAAGCTCCGTGACCATGATCGCGGGACCCGCGGACCCGATCGCCGCTGGAGTCCCGCGATCGGTCCCCGGAGCTGAAGAACGGGGAGAGCCGTGTGTAAACACGGCTTCCCCGTTCTTCACTGTGGCTCCGTCATCGATCGTGTCATCCCTTTTATAGGGGGACACAATCGATGATGTCACATCTACAGCCACACCCCCCTACAGTTGTAAACACACTTCAGGGAACACATAACCCCAACAGCGCCCCCTGTGGTTAACTCCCAAACTGCAACTGTCATTTTCACAATAAACAATGCATTTTAAATGCATTTTTTGCTGTAAAAATGACAATGGTCCAAAAATGTGTCAAAATTGAACGAAGTGTCCGCCATAATGTCGCAGTCACGAAAAAAATCGCTGATTGCCGCCATTAGTAGTAAAAAAAAAAAAAAAAAATGCAATAAAACTATCCCCTATTTTGTAAACGCTATAAATTTTGCGCAAACCAACCGATAAATGCTTATTGCGATTTTTTTTACCAAAAATAGGTAGAAGAATACGTATCGGCCTAAACTGAGGAACAATTTTTTTTTATATATATATATTTTTTTGGGGGATATTTATTATAGCAAAAAGTAAAAAATATTGCATTTTTTTCAAAATTGTCGCTCTATTTTTGTTTATAGCGCAAAAAATAAAAACCGCAGAGGTGATCAAATACCACCATAAGAAGGCTCTATTTGTGGGAAAAAAAGGACGCCAATTTTGTTTGGGAGCCACATCGCACGACCGCGCAATTGTCTGTTAAAGCGACGCAGTTCCGAATCGCAAAACCTGGCCGGGTCATTTAGCTGCATTTTGGTCCGGGTCTTAAGTGGTTAAAAGGCTTGTAAAAAGCTTAAAAAAAATACCTGAAAAACGCCAATAAATCAATACGCTCAGGTGTGAATGGAACTAGTAGGGCTACCAAAATAAATTGGCAAAGTAAACCCTTCCTAAGAGAATCATGGGGTTGCTATTGCTGATCTTCTTCAAAATATGCCAATTGCCTGGTTATTATGCTGAGATTGAGTTCTGAAAAGCCTACCATGACGGGTCCTTTTCCATAGTTCCCAGTGTGTCACAAATAGGCTACACAACCCTTGGATTCCCCCATATCTCTTATATTGTTTGGGGTAGTTGAATGTGTAATAGATGTTCATAATGAGAGGAAACATGAGGCTCTTTTTCACGTTTTTCTTTATCAAATGGCGAAATGCTTAGGAAATGAACGAGTGACGTCTCTTCCTGTATGGTCAGAAGTTGATGGTAAGATGTGTAAAATTTTGTAGATCGGAAAGGATTTGATATTGGGCAATGTTAAGCAATCATCTGAAAGCTGTAAACAGCATATGACCCTAGCAAATGCCAGTTTATACCGAGCCTATAAAATGATCGAAATATTCTTTTTAAAGTATAATAAATGTACAGGTGTATTCACGAAAACGTTATATTTGCTCAATTTTAGTCTTTGCTCAGGATGACTCTAGGCAAGCCAATCAAAGGCGTACTTGGCATATTTTACATCAAAGTGGATTATTTTTCAACACCCTCATGTTCTATATGACAATATTATGTTCAATAATATTCATTCACATATACATTGAAAATTGTAGTATCCCTCTACAGTGGTGGTTGGTAGAAATGTGCCCCCTTACACTGGTGGTCGATGTGGAAGTACCACCTTAGTGATCAGTGAAGAAGTTCATGAAAAATTGCTCCCTTACATTGGTAGTCAGAGGGCGAGATGTTCCCTTATATTGGTGGTTAGTGGAAAAGTGCTCCCTTACATTGGTAGTCAGAGGGCGAGATGTTCCCTTATATTGGTGGTTAGTGGAAAAGTGCTCCCTTACATTGGTAGTCAGAGGGGGAGATGTTTCCTTATATTGGTGGTTAGTGGAAAAGTGCTCCCTTACATTGGTAGTCAGAGGGCGAGATGTTCCCTTATATTGGTGGTTAGTGGAAAAGCTCACATCAAACTTTTCTTGTCGGAAATTCCAACGGTGTGTATGCTCCATCGGACTTTAATTGAGTGTAATTGATGCCAAAACTGGGAAGGCACCATCAGGCAGAAGATTAATCTGTTATTACTGAGTACTCAAGAAACACCCTAGCAGCATCTGGAGGTACGCTTGGGTTTTATGGAACCTTGGTTGGTAAAATGTAAGCAGTTTGGTGTCACCGTTGCCTGTGTATATTTTGCATTTTCCTTTTGTATTTCCACAGTACTGCCTGGGCCAAACCTCCCCTTTAAATGCCAATGACCAAGAGCGGACCAACCACTATACACATTCTCTATTGGAAGATGTACCAGTACGTCCTCCAGAAATTGGACTCCTGTATGTATGCTGTAATCAGAGACAGCGGATCACAGGCAAAAGAAACAGAGCCAATGGGAGTGGCTCTGTACCATGTGATCGCTGTGACTGCAGCTGTATGTCACTTAGTGACCAGGATGTGTGAGGGGGGAAAAAGCCTCCTGACGAACAGCCAGCACCAGTTCAATTCAGTACATTGCAAACATTATAAAAATCCACCCCCACTGTCATTCACCCTTCTACAGGAGCCATCTCTCACCCTTCTACCATGGAGCTGGCACACTCAAAAAGCAGTCAGCGGTGGCAGCTTTCATAATTATCTCCTGGAAAATTCCACTTCAAATGTCCATGTGATGTTACACTGAAGAGCATGGCATTTCTTAGAAACGAAAGCTCCTAAATTTGAATCTCTACCAACACTTAAATAACAACGTATTGTTTTTAAGGATAGGTATGGGCGATTTCCACTCTAGACGCATTTCCTTGATTCTGCCGTTTAATTAAAACCGCAGATGTTTTTATGCCCTAACTTATAATTGGATACGTGAATGTCTTTCCATTATGTAGCTTGCCTATTGTCTCATCAGACCCATACGTTCTCCAGGAGCTTTAAGTTGGACGTTTCCCAATGCTGAGGTTGTTTCCTGGATAGTTTGAGCAGGATCGGAATCTTTTGGAAGTCATTATTTCAGCTTGTGAGAACATCTGTGGACAGCCGCTAAATGAAAAAGAAATACCCTTTCTTCTGTTTGCGAGAGCCAAAAATATTCTCATTAGATGTGTTTGGTGACTTCCAAGCAGCAATTACTGTGTATATATACAAAGATGATTCCATTGAACAAAGTATATCTCAAGACAAAACTTTTCTTTATTCTTTAATAGAGTAGGGTATAACTAGAAGCTCAGGTCTCTGAGTGCCCAGGCCCGGATTTCCCACAAGGCCACCGAGGCCAGGCCTCGGGGCGGCAGGGTGCCAAGGGGCGGCAGTGGCATGGAGTCCCCCGACAGCAGTAACATACAATTGAGGGCGGTAAGTTGCTGTGTGGGAGAATTGAGTGAGGGAATCCGCTCGCTCGTTAAGTGATTGCGGCGATGTCGCCAAAATCACTTGTCAAATGTGTGCTGCTGTCTGTCCTCCCCTCCCAACACATACCTTTCTCTGCTTGCTCTGCCTTCGGGACTCCTCCGTCCTCCCCCAGCCGCCGAGTCTGTCTCCTGTCCCTGCCGCCAATGTACACAGTGAGAGGGGTGAGCTGTGCTCTTCCCATCTCAGCTGTGACAGGAGTTCTAGCACAGTGCTAGGACTTCTGTTTTGGAGGTGACAGGGTCAATAAAGAGAACCTGTCACCTCCAATTGCTATCACACAGGTAATTGTTTTCTCCTGTGTGATAGCAATAAAGTTAAGTGAAAAAAAAATGATAAAAAATAATAATAATTAAATTAAACAAGTAATTAAAAAGTAAAGAATAAGAAAAATAATATTCAAAATAATAAGAAAATTACACAAAAATAAAAAAAAGTAAACGACAAGCTACAAAAAAAAGTGATAAAAAAAAAAGAAACAAAAAATATTTGAACTAACCGTGCCGCCCCTGTCCCCTCCGGTTGCCTTTCTCCGTTGATTGGGGGGGGGGGTTTGGTTGGCGGGGAGGGGGGGCATTGTGGAGCCTGGCCTTGGGGCGGCAGGGAGAGCAAATCCGGCCCTGTGAGTGCCCCTACTGGGGAAAATGACCTTCTCTGTTTGTCTTGATGACTATTGTCACTCAGAAGTAAGTGTTAAGGAATCTAAAATGTTACTGTTGTCACAGGGACTAGAATAAAAGGGAAATCTCCCAATGTGGACACCTATTAGGCCCCTTTTACACAGATGGACCTACTCGGGTCCACCTGTCAGTTTTTTAGGCGGACCTGATTGGACCATCCATTGCCCTCTATAGTGTGGTGAATGTAAACGGAGATGTGTCTGTTTACATTCGCCAAAATCCGATCCTATCCACTGAAAACAGATGAATGAGGGATCCGTTCCCCGTCTGTCTGGTGGATCAAATGACAGTCATATGTAAATAGACAAACGGTCCTTTTAAATCTGACCACCCATAGAGGACAGTGGGCTGTGTGCGTGTCCACTCTGCATAAGCGGAGTAGACACTGACCTGTTATCCATCTGCAAAGTGGGGATCAGCGGAGAGAGACCCCCCCCCCCCCGCTGAACAGGCGGATCCATGGCTGAGTCAGGGGCCTTACAGTAATGACTGTCTAAAAGAGGGGATCCTCTAACTTCGAAGAGACAACCTTGCTTAGTGTTGTGTCTGTTGGACAAGAAATGAGGGGACATTTTTAAATGGATAGATACAATATGCAAAACGTATTGGTTCTTCATGCTGTTTCTCCCTCTCCACAGTACAGGGACTGCAAAAGGCAGATACCAAGTTAAATTTAGGTACTTACTCTGCTTGCTTAAAAAAATGCATTTAACGATGTACAAATAAATGCAGAACTACAGTACATTATCTGCTAGAGTTCGGCTTTGAGGCCTCGTACACACGACGGGACATGTCCGATGAAAACGGTCCGCGGACCGTTTTCATCGGACATGTTCGCTGGCGGATTTTGGTCTGATTTGGTCAAATTTCCCGCGGACAGCGACAGCGAACAGCGAACGCGGTGACGTGCAAATACCTGTCTTTAGACAGGTATCTGCACCCCTCTGAAATGTGACACCGGAGGGGGGGAGGGTTCCAATCAGCGTGAGTTCCACTTTAGGGCGGAGCTCCGCTTTAATTCCCCTTATTGTATCCAAATGCATTAGCCAAGTGCTATTTTAACCTGCATACATTATTAATGTATGTAGACAGACAATACACAGTTGACTTTACTGATAAGTTTGCATGAGCAACTTAAAAATTGTTTCATTTTCTTCAAACGATAACATTGGGCACTACTGATATGTCTTTCTAGTTCAACTTGGCCTTTTATTACAGCAGTCTGTTGCCTTCTACCTATTTCATAAATCTTAATTCTTGCAACATCCACATACAGAGCTTAGAATGACAACTGTCTGCCCGCAGGACCCTATCAACTTCTCTATTCTGAACTTGACAGTCAGCTTCCCACAACACAAATATTGCACGAGACATTAGAAGAAATTAGGAGGCTTGCGAAGGTCATTTACCCGCAAGATATACATTGCGTCACACGTTTGTCTGTCAAGCATCTTGCTGCATCCTGACACACCCCGAGGCAAGTGTGCTGCTTTTTTGCAATATGATAATAAACTGACCAACTTAAAGGGGTTGTAAAGGTTTGTATTTTATTTTCTAAATACAGTAGGTTCCTTTAAGCTAGTGCATTGTTGGTACACTTACCTTTTCCTTCGATTTCCCTTCTAAATGTTTTTATTTCTTTGTTTTCTTTGTCTGAATTTCTCACTTCCTGTTCCTCCTCAGTAAGCTGTTCTGGCTGACTAACCCCCGCTCAGATGATGGTGGAAAGCTTACTGAGGAGAAACAGGAAGTGAGAAATTCAGACAAAGAAAAAAAACATTTAGAAGGGAAATCGAAGGAAAAGGTAAGTGAACCAACAATGCACTAGCTTAAAGGAACCTATTTAGAAAATAAAAAACAAACCTTTACAACCCCTTTAACCACTTAACGACCGCCGCACGACGATATACGTCGGCAGTATGGCATGGCTGGGCCGGTACGTCCTTTACATCTACCCAGCCGTGGGTCCGAAGCTCCGGGACCGCGAGACCCGTGGACCCGATCGCCGATGGGGTCCCGCGATCGGTCCCCGGAACTGAAGAACGGGGTGAGCCGCGTGTAAACACGGCTTCCCCGTGTTTCACTGTGGCGGCTGCATCGATCGTGTCATCCCATTTATAGGGAGACACAATCGATGACATCACTCCTACAGCCACACCCCCCTACAGTTGTAAACACACACTAGGTGAAACATAACCCCTTCAGCGCCCCCATTGTGGTTAACTCCCAAACTGCACCTGTCATTTTCACAATAAACAATGCAATTTAAATGCATTTTTTGCTGTGAAAATGACAATGGTCCCAAAAATGTGTCAAAATTGTCCGAAGTGTCCGCCATAATGTCGCAGTCACAAAAAAAATTGCTGATCGCCGCCATTAGTAGTAAAAAAATAAATAATAAAAATGCAATAAAACGATACCCTTTTGTAAACGCTACAAATTTTGCGCAAACCTACCGATAAACGCTTATTGCAATTTATTTTTACCAAAAATAGGTAGAAGAATACGTATCGGCCTAAACTGTTTTTTTATATATTTTTGGGGGATATTTATTATAGAAAAAAATAAAAACATATTGCATTTTTTTTAAAACTGTTGCTCTATTTTTGTTTATAGCGCAAAAAATAAAAACCGCAGAGGTGATCAAATACCACCAAAAGAAAGCTCTATTTGTGGGAAAAAAAGGACGTCAATTTTGTTTGGGAGCCACGTCGCACGACCGCGCAATTGTCTGTTAAAGCGACGCAGTGCCGAATCGCAAAACCTGGCCTGGGCCTTTAGCTGCCTAAAGGTCCGGGGCTTAAGTGGTTAAAGTGGCTGTAAACCCAAGGAGAAAAATCCCAAATTTTCTAGATGTCATAGAAAAAAGCCTTAAGAAAATTAAACGAATGCAGACACTGCTTCTAAGGAAAGCTGCAATATAAATGAGGGAAACCCATTCAGAGAGTGACCTATGTAGAACATCCCAGGTTTCGGCCATAGAATCTCCCGGATCAGTCTGTTCCAGGAGGCTATCAGAGCAACACAAGGCTTAAAGTGGACCTAGCATCAAATACACTTTATTGTCAAAAGATTAATGGCATACCAGTCTTAGTTCGAAGGGTTCAGTATTGAGTTGCCCCACCCTTTGCAGCTTTAATGGCTTCAACTCTTCTGGGAAGGCTGTCCACAAGGTTTAGGAGTGTGTCTATGGGAATGTTTGACCATTCTTCCAGAAGCGCATATGTTGGATCAGTCACTGATGTTGGACAAGAAGGCTTGTATCACAGTCTCTGCACTAATTCATCCCAAAGGTGTTCTTTTGTGTTGAGGTCAGGACTCTGTTGCAGGCCAGTCAAGTTCCTCCACCCCAAACTCGCTTATCCATGTCTTTATGGACCTTGCTCTTTGGGTTATAAGCTGACCACTTACAAATCAAAACAAAAAAAATAACGAAATAATGTGAATGGAGGAGTTCTACTTCCCGGGACTTTGTATTCTGACAGCAGCACCCATCAGTGTTGATGGGGGAATCATTTGCGCGTCTACAAACTATGGAATATTTTTCTGGCATTTTTATTTTTACTAGTAATGGTGGCGATCAGCGATTTTTAGCGGGACTGCGACATTTAGGCGGACGAATTGGACAGTAAGTGACACTTTTTGGGGACCAGTGACACTAAATCAGTAATCAGTGCTAAAAAAAAAATGCACTCACTGTACTAATGGCACTGGCAATTATTTTTAGGATATTTAGCCTTCACGAAATCCCACTATAGGTTTATGCCAGACTAGTTACTTGTTATAATAAACCTGAAAAAGCCTTACGTAAATGGCGTATCTTTACTGCGACGGGCAAGCGTACGTTTGTGAATAGGCGTATCTCGCTGATTTACGTATTCTAGGCGTAAATCAGCGTACACGCCCCTAGTGGCCAGCGTAAATAGACAGCTAAGATACGACGGCGCTGGCGGTCGTATCTTAGCAACATTTAAGCGTATCTCAATTTGAGAATACGCTTAAATATATGACGGTGCAGATTCGGAGTTACGACGGCGTATCTACCTGAATCTGGCTAACTATAATTATGGCACATAAACAGTAATTGTGTGTACTTGCAGTGTGTTTAAGTGGATAAAACATGGTAAAATGTACATGCATTACAGAGATGTATGGCGCAAGAATACATCATTATAAATAGCACCTGAACACTTTGTATAGTGGAGTGCAATGCACAGTGCGCAACATAGTACATACAGTGCATTGCAGTGCGTCATTTGGAAAATAATGTTTATGTGATTTTTTTTCCCCTTTATTCATTATATTTGCACACCACATTCTGTCTATCTGAAAGACGTTTTTGGGGAAATGATGGCAATGGATAGCACTTACACAGACTTCTAAATTTTTTCTGTTGACAAACCTCGTTATTATAGGTGTCAACGAAACATAAAGGGGTAGGCCCCAGTAACAGCTGTCCAATGCCCTGTACACGCGAGCGGAATTTCCATCGGAAAAAAACTTGGATGGTTTTTCCGACGGAATTCCGCTCAAGCTTGGCTTGCATACACACATTCTCTGAACTTTCGAGCGTTTTTTCTGTCGGAAAAATTGAGAACCTGCTCTCAAACTTTTACTGACGGAAATTCCATCAGCAAAAGTCTGATGGAGCGTACACACGGTCGCAATTTCCGATGAAAAGCTCACATCAGACTTTTTCCGCTCGTGTGTAATGGGGCATAAGAGGCAATTTCCTAACACTTTTAAGAGATTGGTCCTCACTGTCTTCTGGCCAAGAAGTAAAGGGAAATCTTGCCAAATGAGACATACCAAAAAAAAAGTTCCCACCAAACTTTTCACAAACAGGGAAACCTAGGGTTTTAAGTTAACATTTCCCATCAAAAATATGTGTACCTGTCTTATTTCTGATGTTTTGTCTGTCAAAATGTTTTTCTTATTGTTTCCTGAATATCCTACTAGTAGCAGTGTCATGTTCTGTTGGCTCACAAAAGCATGCCTATAAAAATAATTTATGGGCCCCTACCCTATATTCATTGTTAAGCACGCCAGACAATATGTCTCAGAATGAAAAGCATCTGAAGAGAGATAGTACCATTTTAGGGCAAAGTAAGCTCCAGGCAAAAACCTTTGGGGCAGATCCTCAAAGAAATTACGCTGGCGTATCTATTGATACGCCGCGTAATTTCTAATTTTGCGCGTCGTATCTTTGTTTTGGTATCCACAAAACAAGATACAACGGCATCTGTGTTAGATCCGACAGGCGTACACCTTAGTACGCCGTCGGATCTTAGATACAATTTTCAGGCGGCCGCTGGGTGGCGTTTCCGTCGTATTCCGCGTCGAGTATGCAAATTAGCTATTTCCGACGATCCACAAACGTACGAGCGGCCGTCGCATTCTTTTACGTCGTTTCCGTTTGCCTTTGTCCAGCGTATAGTTAAAGCTGCTTTCTGGTGGCGTACTCAATGTTAAGTACGGCCGTCGTTCCCGCGTATAATTTTGAAAATTTTACGTCGTTTGCGTAAGTCGTCCGTGAATGGGGCTCGACACCATTTATGTACACGTCGAAAAAAAATGACGTCCTTGCGACGTCATTTGGAGCAATGCACCCTGGGAGTTTTGACGGACAGGGCATGCGCAGTTCCTTTTTGCGCGGGGACGCGTTTCATTTAAATGAAACACGCCCCCTACTCGCCGCATTTGAATTCCGCACCCTTACGCCGCGAGAGATATACTAGGCCGCCGTAACTTA
The DNA here is from genome assembly GCF_905171775.1 of Rana temporaria. Taxonomy (NCBI): domain Eukaryota; kingdom Metazoa; phylum Chordata; class Amphibia; order Anura; family Ranidae; genus Rana; species Rana temporaria. The sequence continues at coordinate 34,396,785 of NC_053501.1, read as the reverse complement.
CAATTTTTTTCAGGATTCAAAGAATAGCAAAGTAAGTTACAGCGGCGTAGCGTATCTCACAGATGTATGTAGATCTGCCCCTTTCTTTCCAATGATGGAACCATTAAAAAGAAATAAATTAATGTTCAAATCTGGACTAACCAAATATTGTCTACCTTTTAAGCATGTGTATTATTACTTAAATCTTGACATGCTTTGTGTATTTCTTTTAGGCCTGTGCAGTACTCCAACATGAAACAACTCTTCTATTCGCCCCCTCCTGTAGTTTTCTGCAGGCAGCCTCTAATGCCCTAGTACCCAACTTGTGGCCCGTGGCCCATTGGCACTTTTTGTGCGGTCCTTAAGGAGGATGGGAGAGGCTCTGAAAAAGCCATGGTATAGCAGTGATTTCTAGCAGTCTCATTTAATTTGTCTCCAGTCAATGACTGTCTCTTAACCACTTCAATACCAGGCATTTTTACCCCCTACCTTCCCAGGCCAATTTTCAGCTTTCAGCACGGTCACACTTTGAATGACAATTTTGCGGTCGTGCGATATGGCTACCAAATAAAATTGACGTCCTTTTTTTCCCCACAAATAGAGATTGCATTTGGTGGTATTTGATCATCTCTGCAGTTTTTATTTTTTGCGCTATAAACAAAAATTGAGCGACAATTTTGAAAAAAATTATGTTTTTACTTTTTGCTATAATAAATATATAAATATTTTTTTTATTAGGACTGCGATATTGCCGCGGACAGGAGTACACCTCATACACTTTACAAAAAAACAGTGTACAAATCAAATCATTCAGGAAGAACAAAGCAAGAAGCACAATAATTGTGCAAATAGGGAACAAGTGGCAGCGTTCACATCAAAGAACAGATCCATAAATTGCACATGGATTCCAAAAACAGGTGCTCTGGCTCGTTAGTGTCCTCAATACACTAGAATTCAGCATTAAGCAAAAGTTGTAGATGGCAACTCCAACATCTGTAGGAATATCTTTTTTTCATGCACAATAAATATCACTCATATATTAAAGCAGGGTTGTCCCCAAACCCCTGTCAGGATAGTCGCCGATCGGCTTTCCTCTACTCGCATCTGTCAGACGGCTCAACGATCAACGACTGGCTCTTCCTGTTTACATCGTGATCAGCCGTGATTGGACACAGCTGATCACGTGGTAAAGAGCCTTCGTCGGAGGCTCTTTACCAAGTTCGGTGTAGCGGTGTGTGTCAAGCTGACACACCGCACCAACACCCCCACGGGCGCACGGCGGCTGTTATCCTGCTGGACGTCATATGACGTCCAGTCAGGATAACTGAACCACCGTCCGGCCATCATTCTGCTATAGGCCGGGAGGTAAGTGGTTAACTACCACCAAAAGCAGGCTCTATTCATGTGCAAAAAAAATTTCATATGGGTGCAGTGTTGCATGACCACGCAGTTGTCATTTAAGATGTGACAGTGCTGAAAATTGGCCTGTGTAGGAAGGTGGTGAAAATGCCCAGTAGGCTCAAGTAGTTAAGCAGTATATCAAAGATGAGTCTTATCCTGTATTTGCTTAGAAAAAAAATGCAAAAAATATTTAGATATGCAGATTAGTCAGAAAGTTATTGTTAAGAGGTGTATACTGACGCTGCTAAATTTGGTCTGGGCATCTAAGCTTTAATGAACCCCTGGTTATGAAGGTGTTATTGGTTTTGACATAGGGCCTCACTTCATATAGTTACAACCCTGACTATACTTATACTGCCTGCTACATCCTGTTATGCCCATAATCTGCCAACATGGTAGTTACACACAACTTGATAAACACCTAAAACCCACAAAAAAAAATAAACAAATTTTCAAACAAATTTTTAAGCATTGTTCGCACCTCTTGTGATGACTGAGATTAGACTGGATTCGGGATTAGCATGTCCTATAATACATAAGGAGAAAAAAAAACTATTATTATCTAAACTAAATCTGGTCATACACTAGAAAAATTTTGTTCAAAAATTTTGAGGAAATTTTGTTCAGTTTTTGGAATTGTTAATGGGATCAAATCGATTTTCAAATGTTCCTTTTTAACTGCAGTGATGGGAAATTCAAAGGAGTGGGATGGAAATGTATTTTCAAATAAATACATTTTTACCAGTGGATGTGTTTTTCGATTGGGAAATCACATTCATTCCAAAATTAAATGTTAAAAGCATACAAAATTGTAAAGCCTTATTACAGGCTTACCTATAGGTAAAAATCATGCATGGGAGTTTACTCCCACTTTACAGTAAAAATTTTGTTCAAACACTTATAGAAACATTGTTCGTCAGAACATTTTTTTTGCCATCATTGAGTCAACTAATTTATTTTTAAAACCCTTAGGCTTCATTTCCACTGGCGTTTTTACAGCCACTGTTGTTAGGCTTTTTTACAGCTTAAAAACGCCTGTCCATGTTTATTTTGTAAAGCTGCAGCTTTAAAAATGCAGCGGTCGCGTTTTTGAGCGTTTTTTCGCGCGTTTTTGAGCACTTTTGAGTGTTTTTTTAACGTCTGGCGTTTTTACAGCTCTACTCTGGAGCTGTAAAACGCCCTGGTCCTGCGTTTTTTTTACAGCTCAAAAACGCCTATGCCATTTGTAGCTCAAAAACGTCTATGTGGGCATGATGCCATAGAATAACATGGACAGGCGTTTTTAAGCTGTAAAAAACGCTCAGAAAAGTGGCTGTAAAAACGCCAGTGGAAATGAAGCCTTAAAATTTCGTCCACACCTGCTACTTTAATGGAATCCCAGACGTATTAAACACGTTTTATTATCCTATTTATGATTTTTCCCAGAAGGAAAACCGAATTCACAGTTAAAGCTTTCTATTCTGCTTCAAATGTTCTTATCACTTTAGATGAAAACGATTGTCAATTTGACCCATCTAACCTTTAGAAAATCGAAACTAACGTTCCAAAAACTATGTTTATGAATGAAATTCTTCTGGTGCATGTCCAGCTTAACCCCTTCACGCCGACGTAACACATATATGCAGTGGCGCCCCCTAATCTATGCGTCCGGCCCCTAATCTACATGTGGGGCGCCGGACGCATGGATTTCAATGTATTTTTTTTTAGAGCACATGATTAAAGATAGAGGCTATAATAGGCTTCAAAACAGGGTGGGCTCGGGGCGCAGAGCACTGTGCCCCGAGCCCACCCAGTTGTGTGACAATAGGGAATTAATATTCGCTATTGTCTTCCTGATTCTCCTCCTGGAGAATCAGGATGCAGGTCCTGAGACCCAATTGGATAAGAGGGAAAGCGATCCTATTGGCCACCGAGGAGGAGGAGACACAAGGGAAGCCGCCGTAAAGCACCAGGAGGAGGAGATGTCGCCCGCCGCCCAGGGGAGGCACTGCCCCCAACCTTGATGGGGTAAGTGTGGTGCTTGGGACTGGGGTGGTTTCCGGTTGGATTATTTGCCGCCCCTCCAAAAAATATACCACCAGCCGCCACTGCATGTATGTGGCCTCACAAAAGTTGGATTTTTTTTTGTGGGGCCGCATATATGCATATCATCCTTTGTGCTGCAAAGCGCACAGTGTGCTCCCAGCACAGAGACCGAGTCTCCCATATTAATGATTGGGACCCGGTGTTCTGTCGAAATAGCCAACTCATCAAAATTTCCAACTACTTCACTTCCGGTAACTCTCCGGCAGCAGATTTCGACAGAATAACAGAAACCCCCTTGCAGCTGTTGGAAAAAGCGAGTTTTCAAAAAAGCTTAGTGAAGTACCTTGAACATGCGCACTGCGGGGATTGGTAGATCTGAGGAAAACTCGTCAAGCTCTCCAACGGCTGCCGGGGGTTTCTGTAATCCTGTCGGGTGCGCGTGCACGCATGGGCAGTAGAGCCAACCGCCCAAATCTGCTGCTGGAGAGTCACCAGATGTTACATAGTTGGAGATTTCAATGAGTTGGCTTTTTGGACAGAACACCGGGACTGTTGGTTATGGGTCACCTGATCACTGTAATAGCCTCTAATTAGCCACTGTGGGCCAGATCCACAAACGAGATACGACGGCGTATCTACTGAAATGCCGTCTTATCTCTGTTTCTAACTATGCGACTGATTCATAGAATCAGTTACGCATAGATAGCCCTAAGATCCGACAGGTGTAATTGAATTACACTGTCGGATCTTAAGGATGCAATTCTAGGCCGGCCGCTAGGTGGCCAGGCCATTGCGGCCGGCGTAGAATATGCAAATGAAGAGTTACGGCGATCCCCGAACGTCCCGAACGGCCCGTCGATCTAAATCTACGTAGTTTCCGTCGGGTTACGCCGCGTAAAACTAGGGCTGAGCCCTAGTTCTCCTAAGCCATGTTAAGTATGGGCGTCGTTCCTGCGTCGAAATTTAAACATCAACGTCATTTGCGTAAGACGTCCGTGAATGTCGCTGGACGCCATTTACGTTAACGTCTAAGCAAATGACGTCGGTGCGACGTCAGTTAGCGCAATGCACGTCGGGTAATTTACCCGACGGAGCATGCGCAGTACGTCCAGCGCGGGAGCGCGCCTAATTTAAATGGGACTCGCCCCATTCGATTGGGCCCGCCTTGCGCTGGACGGATTTAAGTTACACCGCTTCAAATTTCCAGGTACGTGCTTTGTGGATCGGGCACTAACTTGGAAAAATTGCGGCGATGTAACTTAAATCGGGAAAGTTAAGTTGCGCCCGGTCTACATGGATCTGACCCTGTGAGCCTGCCTCTATGTTTATTTTCTCTTATAAAAGAAGAGAAAGATACATTGTATATTCCTTTTCTTGCAGGGGAGGAAATATAAACAAGCCAAAGTGTGTACGAAATAAATAAAATAAAATGAAAAATAAAGAATAAAAAATTAAGAAAAAAAATAAGATCAAGGAAATGCAGGAAAGACTTTAAATCCTTCATTTATTTAGATTTTTAAGAAAAAATAAAAATGATCTGAATAGCACCAAACAAGCTGGGTCTGTGACGTAAGGTGCATTTGTATCCCACCAAACATGACACGGAGGAGAAGGGCATGTGCCATGTGTGCACCTAAGATAACATGTCAAACGCATATGTATGTTTTGGGCGGAAGCTGTTTTGTAATTGGAACAGTTACGCTGTCAAGAAGGAAAAGAAAAGATAATTTCACACTCACTTCATTGTGTCTACAGCTTGCACTCTATAGCTAGCTAAGACATGTTCTGAGTTTAGTTCATTTAAAACTCAAATTGTTACCGTCTGCTTTTCAAAAAAGTAAGGCTAGGTTCACATATACGTATTTATTTATTTAAGGTACTTATATAGCGCCGTCAATTTACGCAGCTCTTTACATTATTATTATTATACAGCATTTATATAGCGCCAACAGTTTACGCAGCACTTTACAATATAAAAGGGAGACAATGCAGTTACAATAAAATACAAGAGGATTAAGAGGGCCCTGTTCAGAAGAGTTTACAATCTAATAGGGTGGGGCAGGTGGTACAAAAGGTTGTAACTGTGGGGAATAAGCTGATGGAAGTGGTAAAAGATTAGTTGGAGACATGATAGGCTTCCCTGAAGAGATGAGTTTTCAGGGATCGCCTGAAGGTAGCAAGAGTAGGGGATAGCCGGACAGGTGGAGGTAGTGAGTTCCAGAGGATGGGAGAGGCTCTGGAGAAATCCTGGAGATGAGCATGGGAGGAGGAGACGAGAGAGCTTGACAGTAGGAGGTCTTGAGAAGAGCGGGGAGGACGGTTTGTGTGGTGTTTGGAAACAAGGGCCCGGATTCACGTACAGCGGCGTATCTTTGAGCGGGCGTAACGTATCCTATTTACGTTACGCCTCCGCAACTTAGACGGGCAAGTGCAGTATTCTCAAAGCACTTGCTCCGTAAGTTGCGGCGGCGTAGCGCAAATAGGCCGGCGTAAGCCCGCCTAATTCAAATGTGGAAGATTTGGGCGTGTGTTATGTAAATGTTATGTGACCCCACGTAAATGACACTTTTTACGAACGGCGCATGCGCCGTCTGTGGACATATCCCAGTGTGCATTGCTCCAACGTACGCCGCAAGGACGTATTGGTTTCGACGTGAACGTAAATTACGTCCAGCCCCATTCACGGACCACTTCCGCAAACGACGTAAAATTTTCTAAATTCGACGCGGGAACGACGTCCATACTTAACATTGGTACGCCGCATGTACGCCTCATATAGCAGGGGTAACTTTACGCCGGGAAAAGCCTAACGTAAACGGCGTATCTGTACTGCGTCGGCGGGGCGTACGTTCGTGAATTCGCGTATCTAGCTGATTTACATATTTCTAGGCTTAAATCAGCGTACACGCCCCTAGCGGCCAGCATAAATATGCAGTTAAGATCCGACGGCGTAAGAGACTTACGCCGGTCAGATCTAATACAAATCTATGCGTAACTGATTCTAAGAATCAGGCGCATAGATACGACGGCTCAGACTCAGAGATACGACAGCGTATCTGGAGATACGCCGTCGTATCTCCTTTGAGAATCTGGGCCAAGATTGGTGATGTAGCTCGGGGCAGAGTTGTTGATGGCTTTGTACGTTGTGGTTAGTATTTTGAATTTAATTCGCTGGGCGATCGGGAGCCAGTGTAGGGATTGGAGGAGAGGGTTGGCAGACACTGAGCGTTTGGTAAGGTGGATAAGTCTGGCAGCAGCATTCATGATAGACTGAAGAGGGGATAGCCTATGGAGAGGCAGGCCAATGAGAAGGGAGTTGCAATAGTCAAGGCGAGAGATAACAAGGGAGTTAATAAGGAGTTTGGTGGCTTCATTTGTTAAAAAGGGGTGAATTTTAGAGATGTTACGAAGGTGAATTCTACAATCTTTTGACGACGATTGGACTTGAGGCTGAAATGACAAGTCGGAGTCTAGGATTAAACCTAGTACCCTGGCGTGAGGGGAGGGACTGATAGTTGCATTGCTGACTTTGATGGAAAAGTCATGGAGGGGAGCACAGGCAGGGGGGAATATTAGTATCTCAGTTTTAGAGAGATTTAGTTTACATATATATGCGAATTGGATGCGTTTTTAACCATATCCAATTCGCATAGCATGTGATTGTGACCGGCTCTCAATGGAGTCGTCTCACACATGTCCGAGGCAGTTGCGGCAAGGTTTTGAAAAGGGTCCTGTGCATTTTATGGTTGGGTTCGGGTGTGAATTCAGGGAAATATTTGCACCAGAATCGCACCTGAACCAGTGAACAGAAACGCGTAGAACACCAGACTGCAAACTGCAGACGCAAATATGTGATCCCAGCCTCAAAGTGTGTCCTGGAAGTGCAGAACACCAAAAGGCACAGCAGACAGTAGCATTGTCAGGCTAGGGGGGGAGGTGTTAAATGTATTAGCAGATTTAGATACACTAATAAATTGAAGCCAAACTCTAGTTACACATTATAATCAGTTACAGCAAACAGTTTTTTACTTTTCGGATAATGGTTCTACATGAACAAATAAAAACTGATCATTTTAATCACCAAGGGCCAGATTCACGTAGAAGTCCGGCGGCGTAACGTATCGTAGATACGTTACACCGCCGCAATTTTTCATCGCAAGTGCCTGATTCACAAAGCACTAGCAATGAAAACCTACGCTGGCGGCCTCCGGCGTAAGCCCGCGTAATTCAAAGGGGCTTGTGCCATTTAAATTAGGCGCGCTCCCGCGCTGGACCTACTGCGCATGCTCCGTTCTGAAATTCCCGCCGTGCTTTGCGCGAACTGACGTCATTTTTTCGAACAGCGACGTGCGTAGCGTACTTCCGTATTCCCGGACGTCTTACGCAAACGACGTGAATTTTTAAATTTCGACGCGGGAACGACGGCCATACTTTATACAGCACATACGTGTGCTGTGTAAAGTTAGGGCACCCAAAACAACGACTAAATTTGCGACGGGAAACTAGACTAGCAGCGACGTAGCGAACGCGAAAAACCATCGTGGATCGCCGTAACTCCTAATTTGCATACCCGACGCTGGTTTACGACGCGAACTCCCCCCAGCGGCGGCCGCGGTACTGCATCCTAAGATCCGACAGTGTAAAACAATTACACCTGTCGGATCTTAGGGCTATCTATGCGCAACTGATTCTATGAATCAGTCGCATAGATACTCTGAGAGATACTCCGTCGTATCTCCGCTGTGAATCTGGGCCTTAGTCACTGTTAAGTGGTTTGTTTAATTCAGGCAAACTGATACATTCTGCTGGAGAGCTTTTGAAAAACAGACTTGCTTGCTGGTTTACCAAATAAAAATAGGGAAACTAATACAATCATCACATCTAAGAATATGTAAGCTGCAATATAATAAATGTTTGCTTTTAGGTTTAATAATGCTTTATATTACAGTGAAAACACATTTTTTTTTTTGGGGGGGGGGGGGGGTTGTGCTATTAAAATCATCTTCCTAAAATCACATCTTGCTTCCTCTTAGCAACATAAATATTTGGAGATGACTAAAGTATGAATAATACGATTACCATCATAAATTATCATTTTATTTCCTCTTTGAGGAGTAAAAAAAGATCAGAACCCTTACTGGAGGATATTCATTTTGCCAACACACAAGGGTTGTTTTACCAAATTCAGATTTGCTGTTTAAATTGCAGGGGGAATTTGCACTTTGTAAAGACTTTTCCCTTTGCTTGTTAAAAAAAATACATTTGCATATGATAACCATGATAGTCATGATAGTCATGTGCAAGGAAATTTGTTTTTTAAAACTATATTTTTGCCTGCATCTGATTGGATGATGGGAGTCAGCAGAAAAATTGCTAAGTGCACATTCTCAAAGTGAACAGCCTCATGACCTTTATTAAATCAACCCCACTGTGTATCTTAAAGCGGGGGTTCACCCAAAAAACAAGTATATAACATTACATTCAGTATACCTCAAACATGTACAGTATGCCGTTTTTTTTGGGGGGGTGTACATACGGCATTATCAGTATTTTCCTCCCGGCTTCCGGGTACTCGCTCTTGCGAGATTGGGTGTTGGGTGTTGGGTGTTCATATGACTTCGCCCATATGAGTGACGTGCCAGAGAAAAACTCCCCCTGGCGGAAAAGGCGCGTCACGACTTTCCGAAAGTGACCGAAATGCGAGTCGGCTCTATACGGCGCCTGTGCAGTCAGCTCTACACGGCTAATTTATGTCGAAACATGTCAGGGCGGAGCCAGGCACTGACGTCATTGCGTAGAACGTGACCCCGGAAGCACGGGTGTACGTTTTGTTTGTTTTCAGCTATTGATTTTAATGTTTGTACCGGTATCTTTTATAGTGTACTGTGTGACACTATTTTAAATAAAGCCCTTTTTGATGGTACCTTACTATTGAGCCCTTAATCTTTCCCTTGGTGATCCCATTGGATATTGGAGCCTTAGCAGTGCAGAGTGCCTTGAACGGAAAGTGGACCTTACACATACCTGGCGAGGAGCATTGGAGGCAGCGGAGTGTGCCCCTAAAATGCTGCCAGATTGCACCCCCCCCCCTTGCCTGGCACTTACCTTTCTTGGTCAGCAATCCTTGGATCCTCCTCCACGATCCCTCGATGTAGTCCCGCCATCGATGTCGCTTCAGCCAACCAAGTTACCGGTAACCAGATCCGGTGAACCTGATTGGCTGAGATGCATGTCAGTGTTAACCAAGGAACGCACACCCCGTGCGTCCCCTGGTTAACTATTTGGAAGCCGATTACAGCCCTCAGTCTGTAATCGGAAAGCCTATCATAGCCACTGGCTCTGATAGACACGGCCATCTGAATAGTGGGCGGCAGCGGCGAAATTACATAGATTCATGCAATGCATGAATCTATGTATTGTTTTTCAGTGGTGGTGCAGGAGCAAGAGGGGATGGCGCTCCTGCGCCCTCTATGGACGCACCGCCACTGGTATGCTCCCTCGCAGTGTTTCCCAATAGGAAAACGGCAGGTTCTCTATTTTCCCGCCAGGATTTCCGGCACTTTTCCTGTCGGGAAAACTGCGAGAAAGCATACACACGGCCGTTTTCCCCAGCCAAAAGCTCTCCCCGCAGTTTTCCTGGCAGGAAAACCGGTCATGTGTACAAGGCTTTAAAGTGAAAGAGTTCATTGCAACCTTTGTTAGAAACTGTTACAAGACTGTTGCCAAAGGAGACAGCATTCCTACTCATGCAGATGGGCTGTCTGGCTAGATACCTTTCCCTGCATGGCTGTCTACATATATAAGTCTCGGAGTCTGACAATTAACATTGCATCTAACAGTTTTGTTTAAGAGACAATAAATCTCTTTGCATTCAAGAAGTGTCTGGCGCCCATCAATCTACTTTGCATTACAAACACCATGCCTTGCAACCCACTCTACACTGAAGGATGTCAGCTGTCTCTAACCCTGGAGGTCACCATTAGGCCTCAGGGGCCCTGGGACTTGGCTACACTAGTATGTGGCACATGAGTTGACTATGGTGGCTTCCATCAAAGTCTTTTACTCAGGCCCCGTACACACGACCGAGGAACTCGACGTGCCAAACACATCGAGTTCCTTGTCGAGTTCAGTGTGGAAGCCGCCGAGGAACTCGGCGGGCCGACTTTTGCCATTGAACAACGAGGAAATAGAGAACATGTTCTCTATTTCCTCGCCGAGTTCCTCGTCGGCTTCCTCGGCCGAAAGTGTACACACGGCCGGGTTTCTCGGCAGAATTCAGCTCTGAACCGAGTTTCTGGCTGAATTCTGCCGAGAAACTCGGTCGTGTGTACGGGGCCTTAGAGTTTTGTCCCTTTAAGCCTAAAAAAGTTAAGTCCCATGTAGACTATTTTTGCCTTTCTCTTATAAATTAGGATTAAAGGCACCCTGTGGATATCATTGGCAAAACAAACAAAACACTACCTATTAATCCTGTTCATTAGCGAGAAGGGTTTTGCTCTGCAACAGATACTGATCCTTTCATTAGTAAATGAAGGTGTGAAAAGAGTGAAACCGGCACCACTTGGATTAGCTGAAAATCAATATGGATCTCTCAATGTTTTTCTCACGGGAGCCCAATTGTTCAAAAACCAGTCATTGTGTTCACTATTCCCTGTTCACTATCTACTTATCCCTAGGTAAAAATAGTGACGCTTTACCGCCAACGCCCCGTGACACCCCAGTGTGAAACTAGCCTTTGTGAGTAGGTGTCAGGGCTTCCCCTTAGTAGCCTTCTACAGCGCGCTAGACCCTGTTTTTTGACTGACAAATGTCAAGTGAAAACAGGGAAAACACGACATAAAAGGTCATTTCTTTCAAACTGGGTTTTATTAAGGAAGCACAGTTGGACAAATATTCCTTGACATAAGTAATTCAGCATAATACGCTTGCAGTAGTATAGTTTGCATACTATTCCATAGTAAAATTATTTTTGGAGAACTCCAAGAAAATAAAGCAGTGTTAAACAACAAAACGTAATATGTTGCAGCTTACCAATCCCAAAATGTGGTACCTGTATTTGTTTTCTGTTTTTAGACTTTTCGCCTTTTTTTTCACCTGGTGATCCAGCCAGCAAACACACTTCTAGCTAGATTCAGAGAGAGTTACGCCGGCGTATCAGTAGATACGCCGTCATAACTCTGAATCTACGCCGTTGTAAATTTAATCGTATTCTGGAAACCAGATATGCTTAAATTGGGCTAAGATACGAGCGGCGTAAGTCTCCTACGCCCTTGTATCTTAGGGTGCAAATTTACGCTGGCCACTAGGTGGCGCTTCCGTTGTTTTCCGCAGCTAATATGCAAATGAGATAGATACGCCGATTCTCGAACGTACGTGCCCCCGTCGCAATTAGTTATGCCGTTTACGTAAGACATACGCCGGCGTAAAGATAAAGCTTCTCCCTAGGTGGCGCAGCCCATGCAAGGTATGGACGTCGGAACAAGCCTATCTTTTTACGTCGTTTGCGTAAGTCGTACGCGAATAGGGCTGTGCGTAAGTTACGTTCACGTCGTAGGCACTGTTCGACGTATCTTAGGCATTCTATCCGAAGCATGTGCACAGGGATACGTCCACGGAGGGCGCATGCGCCGTTCGTTGATAACGTCATTTACGTGGGGGCATGCTTAATTTCCCTAAAACACACCCACCTCTTCCTCATTTGAATTAGGCGCGCTTACGCCGGAACATTTACGCTACACTGCTGTAACTTAGGACGCAAGTGCTTTGTGAATACAGTACTTGCCTCTCTAACTTGCGGCGGCGTAGCATAAATACCATACGCTACGCCCGGATAAAGTTACGCTGCCCTACCTGAATCTGGCCATTCCTGTTTTAGGGTGTCTCCCACGCTGGATGGATGAGAGACACCCTTGGACCAGCAACATTGTCAATCTGGGGAAAGAGTAGTGTTAGATGCACTAGATTCCAGTGACTAAAAAAATGTAGATAAACTTGACTAACACATGAAATCTAACTCCAGATAATACTTTTTAAGCAGTTACAGCAACATTTTTTCCATTTTGTTATAAAGGTTTTACATAAAAGTTGACCATTGAAAGCACCCCTGTCAGTGGAAAATGGATACAAGGAAAGGTGGTGAGAATATAAGATTGGGGGGGGAAAAAAGGAAAAAAGAAAGAAAATGAAAAGATTCCCTCTGTAGTAGTCCAGGAAGTCAGAAATGGAAGTTTTAAGATCTTAAAATAGCGACCGGTTTAAGAATTATGGAGTGAGCGATGCCAAGGGATCAGTGGAATTTAAGAGGAAGGACAACTCCGGTCAACATAAGGGTGGGTCAGGAAGTCTCAACACAAAGGTAATTTAAAAGGGCACAGAAGTGATTGTCATAGAGACTCATGTACTGAGTGAATAAAACAGTATAGGAGTTGGGCAGCTGTGCATGAGCGGGCCTTGCAGGAGCATAGACTAAGTGCTGCCCTGGATTAGTAGACCGGACACCAGAAAAGTGTTATAGCAGAATTAAAGACTGAGAAACCTAAAAGAGATACTTGAAAAGTATTAAAAAAGTGTGGTCTATTGTAGTTCGGCATCCATTGTATCCAAACTCTAATGCCCTGTACACACGATCGGAATATCGTACGACAGATCGTACAACTTTTTTTGCTTAATAGTCGCAAGTAGAAATTAAATAGGTTATTAAAGGAACACTAAAGGTTCGTTTTTTATTAGATCAATTGATTGCTGTAAGCTAGAGCATTTAAATATCACTTACCTCGTTTTTCCTTTTGACCTCCAAAATACAGTAATCCAGGTTTGAAAATGCCATTTCCTGTCACTCCTCTTCTTGCTTTCCACCAGCATCTGAGCCGTTTTGCATGGTGGAAAGCAGAATGTGCTCACCCCCTCCCTATGACTACAGCCCTGCGTGAAGATGCTCTCTTATCCCTCACAGGCATGGAGGATAAGCCTAATGGGAACTGTATTTCCCATTAGGCTGTGATGTAGCAAGAATGAATGCGCACCGCAAACCAGGAAGTCAGTGAGAATAATGATTCAGGAATGACGGAGGTGAATAAAACGGCTCAATTTCAACAGGTATCAAACTACCGTAGTTATAATCCAAAACATTACTTTTTACTTTATCAGCTACTGTCAGACTTTAATTTAAGAGGAAAATATTTTTGTCTTTACAACCCCTTTAAAGTCACTAAAATTCTCGTACGTCAAAAAAAAAAATCGGAAGTGATGTTATGTGTTGTATTTTTATTGTATTTTTATTGTATTTTCGGACGACAACTTTACTGACTAAACAAAAATTGTACGATCTGGTACTGTACGAGAACATTTTTCGAACTGTCATGATCGGCTCTCGAAAGCTCTGTACTAACGATCCGATTATCGTACGATTCTTCCTTGGACGACATTTTTCATATGATATTCGGATCGTGTGTACGGGCCATAAAGCATGTCATAGATGGTGCGATCTTTTTTCCTGCAACCATAGGGTTGCAGGTAAGAAAATTGCTTGATTCCCCCATCAATACTGACTGTCCCCTCCGTGGAGCTATTGTGTTCTCCCGGCAGGGGGTACAGGGAGCTTTCCCTGCCAGGGGGACACAGTGATCTTGCTAGCAGTTATAGCCACTGGCAATAATTGCATGCTGAAAATAAGACACGCTGGTTGTACCATGTATGAACTTGGGTACAGTCTGCCTGCCCATAGACGATTCGAATCTTGGCCGGTTCCATGAATGTCTGTAAGGGTGGCATTCTCACCGCCAATGTAAAGGGAGCATTCCTCCCATTGACCACCAAAGTAATGGGTATTTTTTCCCCACTGATGCCAGATGGACTGGATCTATCTGGTTTCCCCTAGACCCCGGGTAGGCAACCTGTGGCCCGCGATCATGGGACCAGATGACTGGTAGATTGCCAACCTGCCATCACATGCCATGGATGAAGGTGCAGAGGAAGCATAGGAACTACTTCCAGGCACATAGGAGGGAGCAGTTCTGAGGAGGCATCAGCCAGCCGCATAAGCCGATGCCTTTTCTAAAGTTCCGGCAGGAATGTCAGGCGGAGCGATACAGACAACCCTCCGCCTCTTATTCCTGGTAGCCGCGGGATCCACAGCATAAAGCAGCACTGCATGCAAGGACAGTGTCACTGGGCTTAAGAATACAGGACACCATAGCATTTTTATGGGTTTAATAGCATCTTTATAGCATATGGATGCTCTTGTGCCCATATAGATGGACAATATCAGTTATATGGGCATCTTTCCTGTGGGTTAGCTGCGCTTTAGCAGTAGACTTCTACTATATCCTGCGGATTTGGTGCGCTTTCTGAAAGCGCACCAAAACTCCTGAAGCCTTGCTAGGTTATCCCGCTAGCAACATGACTCTGTACCCGGTGAACTTTGATTTCCCCCATGTTGTTCAGGTAGATCTCCACCTCTTAAAGGTTGCCTATCCATGCACTAGACTTTTCATAGGTTCCCCTGGGGTAAAAAGGATGCTCAAAGCAGTAGGCTGTTATCGCAAAGTTTTATAAATGCTCCAAGTGTATATTTATCCAATTTGTGAGTTTCTTCAACTCCGCCATGTGATAAATTGCAGGTAATTTATTGTTGTCTGTTATGTACTTTTTGTTACTTTTATTGTCAAAATTTAAGTAGTACTGATAATAAACAGCACCTACCGCTGCACTTGGGTCCTTTTTCCTAGGAAAGGCATCACCAAAAGTGCTAGTGATTTGGCAGAAGCTGTGTTTACTGCTTTTCCAGAGCCTGGTCATAGATCTGCACTTGTACTTTAATCTGTTGCTCGAAAATTTCTCCAGAAATAAAGTCATCCACGGACGTATTATTTATTTATTTATTTTTACCCTTTTTAGTTCCATAATAAATACAGCAATATACTTTAACAGAGGAAACAAAAGCTTGCAAGATGTTTTATAAAACATTTATAACACATTTATAAAACCTTAGGGCCAGATCCACATAGAATTAGATCGGCGCAGCGTATGTGAGATACGCTACGCCGCTGTAACTTACTTTTGGCTGCTTTGAATCCTCAAAGAATTTGCGCCATAAGTTACAGAGGCGTAGTGTATCTCCGGCGGTGGAATTCAAATCGGCGATTAGGGGGCGGGTTTCATTTAAATGAAGCGCGTCCCCGTGCCAAATGAACTGCGCATGCACCGTCCCGAAATTTCCCGGCGTGCATTGCGCTAAATTACGTCGCTAGGACGTCATTTTTTTTTTAACTTAGACGGGACTTACGCACATTCCGATTCACGGACGACTTACGCAAAAAAAAAAAAATTATATTTCGACGCGGGAACAACGGCCATACTTAACAGGGCAAGTCTAACTATACGCCGCAAAATACCAGCTTTAATTATATGCCTGAAAAAGCCGATGATTAGTTAATTAGCTCATGTTAATTTATGTTCTGGTTATCTCCTCTTTAAACTGTATATAAGGTTGCATTCTTGGTTCTATTAAACACTCCATGTTTAGCACACAAACAAGTCTCGTCTCGTTGTGTGTTGAGGGCAGCTGGAATATCTGATATCTATATCCAGACTGATAGGAAGCGGTATATGACGAAAGCACTCAAGCGGAGTGTGGGACGTTCCGTTACACTCAGTATCTTATAATAGAATTTTCTGAAGCTTCCCACCCTGAGGCCCCATACACACGAGAGGATTTATCCGCGGATACGGTCCACCGGACCGTTTCCGCGGATAAATCCTCTCGAGGATTTTGATCCGATGAAGTGTACTCACCATCGGATCGAAATCCGCGCCGAAATCCCATTGCGATGACGTGTCGCGCCGTCGCCGCGATGATGACGCGGCGACGTGCGCGACGCTGTCATATAAGGAATTCCACGCATGCGTCGAATCATTACGACGCATGCGGGGGATTGATTCGGACGGATTGATCCGGTGAGTCTGTACAGACCAGCGGATCAATTCGTTGGGATGGATTCAAGCGGATAGATTTGAAAGCATGTCTTCAAATTTTTATCCGCTGGAAATCCATCCCAGGGGATAAAAATCCGCGGAAACAGATCCGCTGGATCGTACACACCAGGGGATCTATCCGCTGGAGCCGGTCCGCGGATCAATTCCAGCGGATGGATCCTCTTGTGTGTATGGGGCCTGATAGCTAGTTATTAATCTATCATACATATGCTGCCATGGAGGCACTAGGAAAACAGAAAACAAAACCACCCAACCCCCCCCTCTTTAATTAAGTTGATCAGTTGCTCTGTTAAACTCCCCACCACCGTCGGTCGGTCGATGGGTCAACCCCTGTCGCTCACCTATTCGTCCATCAGCCCGCACTTACCTCATCCAGGCCGTGGGCAGCTTCCCCCTGTGTCTCCTTCTCAGCGCCTCCCCCCATGCTCCCGGCCAATGCGATAGGTTCTCCTCTTGGCCACTCGGGTCCTAAGATCCGCTTCCTGATTGGCCCAGGAGGAGAAGCAGGAAGACAATATTGGATATTAATTCGCTATTGTCACACATCTGGGTGGGCTCAGGACGCAGTGCTCTGCACTCTGAGCCCACCCTTTTTGAAGCCCAGTGGAGCCCTTAGGCTCTAATCACATGCTTTGAAAAAAAAAACATGGATTAGGGGGCAGCACCCCTGCACCAATAATGGAGCGGCTGCCACTACTGTTTACCCTATATTTTCACCCGGCGATGATTTTAATAACACGTTACACATTCCATCATGTCTATGCTTTTTTCTACACTGTATCTATGGAGGCAGCAATGACTGTTACCAAGGCTGAACTTCAAACATGGTTTTCTAGGAATGGCATCCTAAATTTGTGCCCATAGACAAGGTTTCCTAAGCCTCGTGGCCTGATAAGGTTTGCAAACTGGCACTACATTCAACTCTAGTTATTGAAAATGACTGGCTTAATAAAAGTCAAGATATTACACAGGCCTAGAGATAATTCCTAAACACAAAAGCCCTAGAATGATCAAATTGCGTTTCCAAGCTTGCTACAACACTTTTGATCCTTTGTTTCTACTCACTTACATCTAGATATGGATGTAGGAGGTAATACAGCAAAAACACAAAACAAATCCCATTTAAAGTTAATGTGCCACAGCTTTCTTATCATTGCACTTACGTATATTTAACTGTAGTTTTATTTGTAAAAGCTTGCAAGGCCATTTGATTATGTGCCAAGCTACAAGGGCTAGGTAAACATAAACGCTGGAATGGTGCCAGGTGTTGCGGTGGGAATGGGTGGTTGATAACATCAGAGGATCACTTACATCTGACAGCCAGTTTTACACGTTTTGCTAGTTCTTTGCCAAGTACATGAGTTTTGCAAAATGCAATCCATTCTATGCACTGGTTAACTTTCTGTTCTTGACGTAAATCCAAACCTCAGCTCAGCCATCCTGGCTGAAAACTGTCCTCGCCAAAACTAATTAAAAAAAGGGTCTACCTGCAGACAGAAAGTGGAAAACCTATCCACATGCCTTTCTCGCTATTGACTGGCAGTTGTCTGCACACTTAGAAGTCCTGCCAAGCAGCTCAACGGCTATTTCCACCCAGAGCTCTTTGGCTTCCTTTGATGCAACCTTGCAAAGCCATGCCTGTCATTGGACTTTTGGGGCCAAGTCGCACTTGTGTCTAAAGGAAACTTGTTATGTTGTTTTTTTGTACAATAGCATTTAATTAATTTTTTAGAAAAGTGTACAGAGAACTTAGAAAAATACAACATAGCAGAATCAATGTGGTGGTCCCCCACAAGCAATAGATACATACAGTATGCATTCACATCATATGTTCACAGGTACAGTGGGTCGAGAAAAGACCCCCCCCCTTAAAATAATCAAATGTTGTTGCTTTGCAGCCTGATATGAAGATAGACACCGGTTTTTGTTTTATACAGCTGTATTTATTCCGTGCAACTTATAACATCCAAGTGAAAGATATACACCAACATGTCATAAAAAAAAAAATCAAAAACAGAATCACAGAGTTGGAAAAAGGATCACCCCCTTGTGTCAGTATTTTGTTGAAATGAACCACCTTTTGCTTTAATTACAGCCTTTAGGCCTCTTTCACACGGGGCGGATCAGTAATGATCTGCCCTGTGAACCTCCGCTTGCTCAGCGGGGATCGCTCCGTTGATCCCCGCTGAGCCGGCGGATGACAGGGCAGTCCCCGCACACTGTGCAGGGGCCGCCCTGTCTTTTCTCTGCTCCTCCCTATGGGGGGATCGGATGAACACGGACCGTATGTCCGTGTTCACCCGATCCGATCCGCCAGACGGATGCAAAAGTAGGTTTTTCCTCCGTCACACTTTGGCGGATCGGAGCGGGTCGGATGTCAGCGGGCATGTCACCGCCGACATCAGCGGCTCCATAGAGGAGCACGGAGCGCCCGTACAGGTCCGCAAAAAAAAACTGACAGGCGGACCTGTACGGACGCTTAATGTGAAAGAGCCCTTAGTCTGTTGGGACATGTCTCTACTAACTTTGCACATCTAGACATTATAATATTTGCCCACTCTTCTTTGCAGAACTGCTCAAGTTCAGTTAAATTCGATGGTGACCGTTTGTGGACTGCAGTCTTCAAGTTATTCCACAGATTTTCAATGGGGTTTAAGGCCGGGCTCTGATTAGGCCTTGCAAGGACATTCATCTTTTTCTCCCTCAACTACTGTGTTGTCATGTTGGAAGGTAAACCTTCTTCCCATTGACAACTAAGGCCCCATACACACCATAGAATCCATCCGCTGATAAATCCCAGCAGATGGGTTTCAGCGGATAGATCCTATGGTGTGTACACGCCAGCGGATCTGTTTCCGCGGATATTTCTCCCCTGGGATGGATTCCAGCAGATCGAATATTTGCTGACATGCCAAGCAAATCCATCTGCTGGAATCCATCCCAACGGATGGATCCGCTGGTCTGTATAGACTCACCGGATCCATCCGTCCTAAGGGTTCCCCCCGCATGCGTCGTAATGATTCGACGCATGCGTGGAATTCCTTATATGACAGCGTCGCGCACGTTGCCGCGTCATAATCGCGGCGACGGCGCGACACGTCATCGCCAGAGGATTTCGGCGCGGATTTCAATGCGATGGTGTGTACACTCCATCGCATGAAAATCCGCCGAAATCCTCGAGAGGATTTATCCACGGAAACGGTCCGCTGGACCGTATTCGCGGATAAATTCTCTCGTGTATATGGGGCCTTACTGGCAGAGGGCAGCAGATTTTCCTCAAGAATTTGATGGTATTTTGCCCCATCCATTTTTCTTTCTATCCTGACAAGTGTTGCAGTCCCTGTTGCAAAAAAACACCCCCATAACAGGATATTACCACCACATACTTTATTGTAGGAATGGTAATATTTGGATGGTGAGCTGTATTGGGTCTCCGCCAGACATATTGTTTGGTGTTGAGGCCAAATAATTCAATTTTAGTCTCATCTGACCATAACACCTTTATCCATGTGGCCTCAGAATCTTCAAGGTGCGTTTTGACAAAGTTCAGTCCATCCCCCAAATATTAATGAAATGTGCAGGTTCCTGGGTTCATCCACAGCAATATGAATGATGGTGTAGGAAACTAGGAAACACTCCAAAAAAATCTTGCCCTCTAATACAAATGAGCCTCTTACTGAATGCTGTGGATTTCCAGTGACAGAGATCAATCAAGCATGTGCCATAATGGGCATCATTAGATGTGGTAGCCTGTGGTGGACCTCATTCAACAATCAAGCTGAGAAGCTCCAAGTTGACAAACCCAGCCAGGCCATTTGTATCAACCACATTGAAGGAAGAAAACAGAGGCCGCATATAGTGTGAAAACAGGCATATAATTATATTTTAAAAAACAGGTACTCGCATAATAGAAACAAATCATATGCACAGCAACACAGATGCCCCACCTTGTTTTACGTCAGTGCGCATCATCAGGGGAAAGACTTTTTTTTTTTATTGCTTTCACTTGCAATTTATATTGGACTTTTGGATTGGTCACATATATTTGATTTTCGGCACTTGTCAAATCATTCAGTTGGCATTGCACTTTATGGGCCAGATCCACGAAGAAGTTACGACGGCGTATCTATTGATACACCGCGTAACTTCTAGGATGCTCCGGCGTATCTTTGTTTTGTATCCACAAAACAAGATACACCTGAAGCTGGGCTAGATCCGACTGGCGTACGTCTTAGTACGCCGTCGGATCTAAGGTGCATATTTACGCTGGCCGCTAGGTGGCGCTTCCGTCGATTTCCGCGTTGAGTATGCAAATTAGCTAGATACGCCAATCCACAAACGTACGTCGGGCCGGTGCAATTTTTTACGTAGTTTCCGTAAGGCTTTTTTCGGCGTAAAGTTACCCCTGCTATATGAGGCGTAGCCAATGTTAAGTATGGCCGTCGGGACAGCGTCAAATTTTCCGTTGTTTATATCGTTTGCGTAAAACGTTCGCGAATAGGGCTTTGCGTAGAATTATGTTCACGTCAAAAGCATTGGCTTGTTGTGGGTTAATTTGGAGCATGCGCACTGGGATACCCCCACGGACGGCGCATGCGCCGTTAAAAAAACGTCATTTACGTGGGGTCAAGACGTATTAACATAAAACACGCCCACAACTTAGTCATTTGAATTGCGCGCTCTTACGCCGACGCATTTACACTACGCCGCCGTAACTTACGGCGCAAATTCTTTGTGGATAGGGAAAATATGCTGTAAGTTACGGCGTAGTGTATCTGAGATACGCTACGCCGTTCGTAAAAATGCGCCGCGCTACGTGGATCTGGCCCTATATATTATCCATTTTGTATTTTTGGCTTGTTCCTATTTATTTGTTTTTTTTAGCACTTATTTAATTATTTATTTGATAGCAAACCTGTTCTATGTGTATATGTTCAAGAGAATTTATATTTTTGGCTACACAAGGCTACATTCTTTTTTACAAGCCTTGCTCACCATCGGACAATGTGGTTGATTTGGGCTGAGTGCTAAAAAGAACATTGGCCTGGATTCAAGAAGCAATTGCGCCTGTGTAACCATAAGTTACACAGCGCAATTGCTTACTTGCCCCGGCGTAACGAATGCTCCTGATTCAGGAACCTCGTTACGCTGACTGCAGCCTAAGATATGCGCGGCATAAGGCTCTTATGCCCGCATATCTTAGGCTGCATTCTTGCGATGGCCGCTAGGTGGCGTTCCCGTTGTGCTCAGCATATAGTATGCAAATTGCATACTAACGCCGATTCACAACGTTGCGCGAAACCCTGCGTACGCAATTTACGTTGTTTCCGTACAGCGGTTTTCGCGTAAGGCTGCCCCTGCTATTAGCAGGGGCAGCCAATGTTACGTATACCCGTCGTTCCCGCGTCGCGAAATTTGAAAATTACGTAGTTTGCGTAAGTGAATCGTGAATGGCGCTGGACGCCATTCACGTTCACTTTGAAGCAAATGACGTCCTTGCGACGTCATTTGCCGCAATGCACGTCGGGAAATTTTCCCGACGGAGCATGCTGTCTACGCTCGGCGCGGGAACGCGCCTAATTTATATGATTCCCTCCCCCTACAGGATCATTTAAATTGCGCGCGCTTACGCCGGGCATTTTGCCGGCGCGCCCACGCAATTTACGGAGCTACTGCTCCGTGAATCAAGGGCAGCGCAGTAATTTTGCGGGGGCGCAGGGCAAAATCGTTGCCCTGCGCCTCCGTAAAAATAGCGCAATTCTACCTGAATCCAGCCCATTATTTCCTAGATAGAGTTTGCACTGGTCTTTGCTATATATAAGATTATCGGTAGAGAACAAAGCAGCCCTGAGTAACACGATCATTGCCATTAAAGGTAAGGACATTTTTATTTCAGAGCAACGGTTACTGTTTTGCAACTCATTATTGGCATTTATATTTCCTCTGATGAAATCTTTTGCCACTAAAATACTTACTTGGCTGCAGTACCTCGGATTAAACTCAAATGTCTGATTCCAGCCTATAAAAACTTTACTGTAGAAATGAAATAAGAATGAAAGGGCTGGCGTGTGGCACACTGCCAGATGACGCCTAATAAAAAGTGTGGTTAATTACACATCAAATTAAAACACACAATGCACAGGTTTTATGCATAAATTAGTAATGAGAAATGTTGGGATGTGAAATTGCATTCAATTAGCAAAGTGTTTTCAAGTTGTAAGAAGCTTATTGATATGATATACTGTCATCATTCTACAAAAGAACTGTTCATAAATGTACCTCCTTATTCATTTATCATTACAGTACATCAAAAACATTCTTGTCTGAAGCCCAATTCCAGCTTGGGCCAAAATCTTTAGATATGTTTTTGGGGGATATTTATTATAGCAAAAAGTAAAAAATATTGAATTTTTTTCAAAATTGTCGCTCTATTTTTGTTTATAGCGCAAAAAATAAAAACAGCAGAGGTGATCAAATACCACCAAAAAAAAGCTCTATTTGTGGGGAAAAAAGGACGCCAATTTTGTTTGGGAGCCACGTCGCACGACTGCGCAATTGTCTGTTAAAGTGACGCAGTGCCGAATTGTAAAACCCCCTTGGGTCATTTAGCTGCATATTGGTCCGGTCCTTAAGTGGTTAAATGACCGTGTGTGGGGGGAAAACGTCGTTTTTATGTCTTGTGAAAAACGACAAAAAAAATATTGAAGCATGCTTAAATTTTTTGTGTCGTTTTTCAAAACGTCGTTTTTTGTTTCACAAAAATTGACCGTTTGGAGCAAAAAACGACGTTTAAAACTACGTTTTTAAACCCGCGCATGCCCAGAAGCTAGTTATGAAGCAAGCTTCAATGGAAAAAAGTGGTGAACGTAACCTCGCTTTGCTAGAGCATTGTGAAAAAACGATGGTGTGTAGGCAACGTCGTTTTTGAAAATTGAAGTTTCAAAAACGTTGTTTTTTACTTCACAGAAAATGTTTTTTTTTTCCATCACATAAAGTGATGGTGTGTATGCGGCATTACAGATTCAATCGGCCCTTTTGAGGGCAATCATAATGCTGATGTGGCCCACAATGAAATTGAGTTTGACACCCCTGTCCTAGAATGTATAATTCATGCATGTTTTTAGCCCCAAGTGCATAACTTTACATTTTTGAATATTAAACCTAATTTTCCATGTGGGAATCCAATCTAGCAGTGCATTCAGTCCAGCTTATAAATCAAGGGACTTTATTTGGCATTACAGTCAGACAGACTAAGGGCCCTTTCAGACGTGCGGACCGTATGCCTGCATTTTCATCCATCCGTTGCCGATGAAAACGGGACATACATTGGCCCCTATGTGATTGCGGGTGTCAGCGGATGACCATCCGCTGACACCCGTAATCGTCCTCCTCCGCAAAGATCCGATTTTTCGTACGGAAGAAGATCCTATTTTTCTTCCGTCTGGTGGATCGGATCGGATGAACACGGACATACGGTCCGTGTTCATCCGATCCCCCATAGGGGAGAGCAGAGGAAAGACAGGGCGGTCCCTGCACAGTGTGCGGGGACCGCCCTGTCAGCCGACGGCTCAGCGGGGATTTTAAGGAGGATCCCCGCTGAGCTTTTACGGACACACGGAGCGGATCATTACTGATCCGCCCGTGTGAAAGGACCTTTAGGCCTTGTACACACGAGAGGATTTCCGCTGAAAACGGTCCGCCGGACCGTTTCCAGTGGATAAATCCTCTGGCGGATTTTGATCTGATGGCTGTACACACCATCAGATCAAAATCCCTGCGGTGACGTGGCCACGCCGTCGCCGCGATGATTACGCGGCGACGTGCGCGACCCTGGAAGGTATATACGGTACTTCCACGCATGCGTCGAATCATTACGACGCATGCGAGGGATGGGATCGGACGGACTTATCCGGTGAGTCTGTACAGACGATCGGATAAGTCTGGCGGACAGGATTCCAGCGGATAGATTTCTTAGCATGCTAAGAAATTTTTATCCGCTGAAAATGTCCGCTAGGCGGTACACACGACCGGATCTATCTGCTGGAACTGAT
This sequence comes from Rana temporaria, assembly GCF_905171775.1. Taxonomy (NCBI): domain Eukaryota; kingdom Metazoa; phylum Chordata; class Amphibia; order Anura; family Ranidae; genus Rana; species Rana temporaria. Next base: position 34,372,336 of record NC_053501.1, on the reverse strand, counting down.
CCGCGGATAAATCCCAGCGGATAGATCCGGTTGTGTGTACAGGGCCTTACAGTTACAACAAATCTCTCCTGCTTAGTTGTAAAAACATAACTTGATGTACATGGATTAAGTGACAGCTGTTATAGCTGATGGGTGTGATTTCCTATAAAACACTGCTAACTGGAGCTGCAGATATAGCAATGCTCCCCTCTACTTCCTTAAAGAGAAAGTAAACCCTCAACCTCTTAAAAAAAAAAATAAACCCTGCAAGAGAACTTAGATCTGAGGTGGACATGCAAGGAAAATAAAAAACATCATTTTTGCTTGCACATGATTGGATGATAAAATCAGCAGAGCTTCCCCTCATTTCAGATCTTCCCCTCATATTTACAGCGACTGCACTTCCAAGTGTACTTATAGTGCAAAGCGGATTTGCCTTTAGTAAATCAACCCCAAAGTCTTTTATACCTCCTGTAAATGACTTAATTTGTTATTCTGAAAAAACAGTAAAAGAAAATGTAGCAGAATTGAAATTATTGTGTACGTTTCAATCATTTTCCAATCATTTTTTGTATTAATTCCTTGAGGTCTGCATCCTTGAGATATGGCGGCGGGGGGGGGGCATTTTCCCTTCATACCTTTACAAAAAAAGGTGTTCCTCTTTGTCGTCTCAGTAAATTAGAAGGTATGCTAAGCTCCAGTTCTGCAATGTCACCATACTCGTTTCACATTGTTTCTCTGAGATTGGGCCACACCTGCTTTTCTATAATGGGGTTGATTTACTAAATGCAAATAGGCTGTTCGCTTTGCACTGAAAGTTACACTTTGCAAGGTAATTTTATAGAGCGTTTAGTGAATGAGGTGAAATATTTACTTTGCAAAGAATACCCAATCACATGCAAGGAAAAAAATAAAATAAACTGTACTCTGCTTGCACATGATTGGATGATGAAAGTCAGTAGAGATTCACCCCAATCACTAAGCTCTGGGGAAATTTCCCTTGCAAAGTGTATCTTCCCTTCAGGGGCGGATCCAGAGTCTAGTCTTGGGAGGGGCACTGCCAGAAAGTATGTTTTTTTTTACGGGCAATTTTTCGGGGAAATTGCTGGTGTTGGCGCTTTAATCATCCCAGCGCCATGGTTGTTATGGTGTCAGAATGTTTGAAGCTCATTATTTCTATTATTACATTGTAATATAAAATGAAATGGTTCAACTCACCATATTTCAGAATCAGTGGGAGCCCCGAGTGTGTCACTTACCACCGTCGCCTGCCATGCGTTGCGGATTTACACTTGCCATGTCGCGGATTGTCACTTGCCACGTCACCTGTCACACGTTGGAGATTGTCACTTGCCGCGTCGCGGATTGTCACTTGCCACGTCACCTGCCACACGTTTGTCACTTGCCACAAGTTGCTGATTGTTACTTGCCATGTTACCTGTCACACATTGCGGATTGTAACTTGCCACGTCACCTGCCACACGTTGTGGATTGTCACTTGTCACGTCACCTGTCACACGTTGCGGATTGTCACTTGCCACTTCACCTGTCACACATTGTGGATTGTCACTTGTCACCTGTCACACAATGTGGATTGTCACGTCACCTGTCACACATTGCGAATTGTTACTTGCCACGTCACCTGCCACACGTTGCGGATTGAAACTTGCCACTTCACCTGCCACACCTTGAGGATTTTCACTTGCCACATCACCTGCCACACGTTGGGGATTGTCACTTGCCACGTCACCTGTCACACATTGGGGATTGTCACTTGCCATCTCCACTTGTCCCAGAGTCAGGCAGCAGAGAGATGATGTAATCTCTCTGCTGCCCATGGCTGCCTGCACAGTGAGGGTGGAACTGCAGGGATGCAGGGCGGGCGGTGAGAGATGATGTCATCTCTCTGCTCCCAAGCTCGCCTGCTCTCTGTCTGATTGGCCAGCCGCTTACTCAGACACAGACACTCACTAAGCCGTCCAGCTGCCAGGCCCGAACGCTCTCACCTGCCAGTGGAGTCACTGGTATTAATAATGTATTTTTATATTTATACAAAAATGTTTTGCCTTTCATTTCTATTTTAAACTGATTGTGTTGTTTTACAAGATCATCGTTTACAATCAATTTAAATATGGTGAAGTTCCTCTTGGGGTTCTGCAGTTCTACCTTACAGTCAGCACATAAGAAGGCTATGGATGATTTTGCACAACAATAAGTTATTGTACTAGCACCTGTAAAGAGGAACTTTGGTCAAGGTTAAAGTCATCAAGCCTACATAAAGTCAGTGTGCACCAGGGGCGGACTGACAACTCATGGGGCCCCCGGGCAATAGAAGATTATGGGGCCCCTCTGGCTTACAGATGGCCACTACGCCAGGAGGCAGTGCAGAGGCAGGGCAGCTAAAATCTTGGGATATTTACATTAAAAGCATGTCAGTTTCGGACATATCAGGGACAGATCTAAAAAAAACACAGATTTTTACATACTGTCCCTGGTTTTACTGAGCCTGGCAACCCTGATGGGGCCCCCTAGTGGCATGGGGCCCTCGGGCAGTGCCCGAGTGACTCAATGGTCAGTCCGCCCCTGGTGTGCACACACCTATTTTTTTGTGCAAACTGCAATGGCTTCTGTACTGAAAACTACAAATCAGTTGCCCATTGACAAAGGCAAGCTTCTACTCAAGGGGGTAGATTCAGGTAGGGCTGCGCACTCTTACGGAGGCGCAGAGTACCGTTTTAACGCTACGCCTCCGTAAATTACTTGCGCTACGCTTCATTCACGAAGCAGTAGCTCCGTAATTTGCGCGGGCGCTTCCTAAAACTGGCCGGCGTAAGCGTGCGTAATTTAAATGATCCCGTAGGGGGCGTGGATCATTTAAATTAGGCTCGTTCCCGCGCCGAACGTAGTGCTCCGTCGGGAAACTTTCCAGATGTGCATTGCGGCAAATGACGTCGCAAGGACGTCATTTGCTTTAACGTGAACGTAAATGGCGTCCAGCGCCATTCACGATTCATTTACGCAAACAACGTAATTTTCTAAAATCGCGACGCGGGAACGATGGGTATACTTAGCATTGGCTGCGCCTGCTAATAGCAGGAGCAGCCTTACGCAGAAACCGACGAACGCAAACAACGTAAAATTTGAACACCGGGCGCACGTACGGTTGTGAATCGGCGTGAGTATGCAATTTGCATACTCTACGCTGGCCACTACGGGAACGCCACCTAGCGGCCAGCGTAAGAATGCAGCCTACGATACGATGGCATAAGAGCCTTATGCCAGTCATATCTTAGGCTACAGTCGGCGTACCGAGCTTTCTGAATACAGAAATGTCGATACGCCGGCGCAAATTAGCAATTACGCTGCGTATCTATGGATACGCAGGCGTAATTGCTACCTGAATCTACCCCACGGATGGGAAAGGTGGACTGCAGCAAGAAATTGCATTGTGTCTGATAATTCAGAGGCACTCAGGGCTGGACTGGAACAAAAATTTGGCCCTGGACTTCATCCAGACTGGCCCACTTTGACAGGTCTCTCCCATGGCGGCCGGACAACTCCTGCAGCCCCCCCCGCCACCCAAGCCCCCTCTCCCCCTTCACTAGCCACTAGCCATTCTACTTTATTAGAGTAGAACGACTGGTACTGGTACTCTTATAGGCAGTACCAGTGGGGAAGCTAGACATTATTTCACCCGGGGCAAAGAATCAGTTCGGTGCCCCCCCTTATGGGACAAGATTAGGCCTTTAGTAAATCAACCCCTTAACCACCTCTGAATGCAGAAAACTATCCACAAATATTCACCTGTCTGAATGTAACTTGAAAAATGCAATTTTTTAAATTGGTCATTAAAAACAATTGTGTGTAGGCTCCAGAGCATTTTTTTAGACGAGAAAAATGGGCATTAAAAATTTAGAACATGCTCTATTTTTTCTTGTCGTTTTTCACTTCATGTGTAGCTTTTATCGACGGGGAAAAAATGCGCATGCTCAGAAGCAAGTTATGAGAAGGGAAATTTGCATAATCAGCCCAAAGGGTGGTGCCATTCGAATGGAACTTCCCCTTTATAGTGCCGTCGTACGTGTTTTGTACGTCACCGCGCTTTACTCAAGAATTTTTTTTCACAATCGTGTGTATGCAAGGCAGGCTTGACAAGAATCACGTAGAGAAAAACAACGTTTTTTTTCATGACATGAAAAACGTTCGTGTGTACGCGGCATAAGTCTAATGCCTCGTACACACGACCGTTTTTCTCGGTAGGAAAAAAAACAACGTTTTTCCAGACGGGATTCCGCTCAAGATGGGAAAATTCGTACGATGAGCTGTCTGACAATTTTCAGATCGTTAGTATGGTGCCTTCGACAGCCGAATTTTTAAGCTGGATGTGTATAACATTTTTGTCGGATGTGAACTTTACGTCTGATTTTCGTTTCATTAGTATGCTTTTCGTATGAAAAAAATCATAAGAGCAAGACTAGGCATGCTCAGAAACTAAAGAATACATACGAAACTATTCAACACATTACATCACTTCTAAAGATGAGCTCTGGCGTGTTCGCATGCTACACGTGCAGAGCCCGCCAGGAAGTGTGCACGGCTCTGCGCTAATCACAGCCAGGGAGACATTGTCCCGATGCTCGGCTGCAGAGATCGGGAAATGTCTCCCTGGCTGTGATTAGCGCAGCGCCGTGCACACTTCCTGGCGGGCTCTGCACGTGTAGCATGCGAACACGCCAGAGCTCATCCTTACTTCTGACGTTGTATTCTGTCATACTAAAATTATGTATTGTTAGTAACCTCTTCACTTTTGACATGAGACTAGCGTGCCACAAAAATCGGACATTCGGTCGTCTGAAAATCTAAGCGTGTGTACGGGGCTTAAGTGTCAGATTTGTCTACCGCAATGTCGCAGTCCTGCTAAAAATTGCTGATCGCCGCCATTACTAGAAAAAACAATAAAAAAAACAAAACTCCATAAAAATATCCCATAGTTTGTAGACGCTATGGGCTAGATTCAGCATTGATTTACGCCGGCGTATCTATAAATACGCCACGTAAATTCAAAGCTGTGCCGGCGTATCTTCTTTCTGTATTCAGAAAGCAAGATACGCCGACATTAGCCTAAGATCCGACTGGCGTAAGTCTCTTACACCGTCGTATCTTAGGGCGCATATTTACGCTGGCCGCTGGGTGGCGCTTCCGTCGTTTTCGGCGTAGAATATGCAAATGACCTAGATACGCTATTTTTTTACGTTGTTTATGTTAGGCTTTTTCGGCATAAGGTTGCTCCTGCTATTATGAGGCGTACGAAATGTTAAGTATGGACGTCGTTCCCGCGTTGAATTTTGAATTTTTTACGTCGTTTGTGTAAGTCGTTCGCGAATAGGGCTGGACGTAATTTACGTTCATGTCGAAACCAATGACGTCCTTGCGGCGTACTTTGGAGCAATTCCACGGACGGCACATGCGCCGTTCGGGAAAAACGTCAATCATGTCGGGTCACCACCCTTTTACATAAAACACGCCCCCTCATACTCATTTGAATTAGGCGCGCTTACGCCGGCCCCATTTACGCTACGCCGCCGCAACTTACGGAGCAAGTGCTTTGTGAATACTGCACTTGCCCGTGTAAGTTGTGGCGGCGTAGCGTAAATAACATACGCTATGCGCGCACAAACTTACGGCGGGCTACTTGAATCTAGCCCTATAATATACGCTTACTGGGATATTTTTTCCCCAAAAACATTTATCAGAATACATATTGGAAAGTAGCAAAGAGAGAGCCAACTGTGGACGTCGAATGAATTTCTTTCTTTCTTACCATATTACTTCTGGCATTAATTACAATGACGTAAATATCACCATTCATGCTTCAAATGTCTGGGTTCTCCGTGTCTTACATAAGTCAGCTGGAAATTTTGCACTTTCTCAATTCACTTTCTGATGCGAGGACATGACCTCGCTCCTTTACAATCTCCTCCAGTTCCTGTTAAGTGCAAATAATTGGTAATACTGTTGCAAGAACCCAAATCTGCAGAAATATGATTCATCCGACCACAGGTTTTCCACAAACATACAGAAAATAGTGATGACGCTTATATTTATTTTATTTCTTAGGTTTCTTCAATTCTAATAATCTATATTGTATTGTAATTGTAATCTATATTGTATTCTTCAGTAGTACATTCTATCACAGCTTTAAAGTGAAATGAAACCCAAAAATAATAATGTTATATATTGTAGCTTAAAGGGGTTGTAAAGGTTAGTTTTTTATTTTCTAAATAAATTCCTTTAAAGGAGTTGTAAAGGAAACATTTTTTTGCCTAAAGTTAGTGGCCCAGATTCAGGTAGATTTGCCCATTACTTACACATGAGCTGCTCAGCTGAATTTCTCTGCGCTGGGGCAATTTTGCCAAATTGCCACCTGATTCAGGAATCGTTTGTTCATTTAATTTGCTCCTGTTTAAGGCAAAGCTGAGGGCGCAAGGCCGCGCAAGTCAAAGTGGGTGTGCCCCTATGTAAATGAGGAATTTTCGGCTCAGCAGAGGTTTGCGCCGGGCGCGCGCATGCGCAGTTAGAGCGCTGCCGTCTGCGCATGCGTCAAACTGCGCCTAGCATACTTTCAGGGCAAATCCTGCTCAGCTGCTTGCACTGAGCAAATAAATAGGAGCAGACTTGCGCAGGTTCTTTGCTGAATTTCATCCTGCTTTTTCCAACCCCCCCTGAGCAAGGAAATTCAGCCCATTTTGAAGAGATGGCACCTCCCAAAGGAACTAAAAAAAGGAAGGCAAACTTTGTGGCTGCGGAGATGGACATCTTAATTGCTGCACTCCAGCAACATAAAGAACTTCTATATGGTGCCCAGCGGGCAAACACCACCGTTGCCCAAAGGAGGGCTATCTTTGAAGCCATAGCCCTGGACATCAATGCCCTGGGTAATGAAGATCGTTCCTGGGATGACATTAAAAAAAAACTGAATGATATGAGGCGCAGGGTCCGGGATAAACTGGCTCTTATCCGCAAACATACCGGTGGCACGGGAGGTGGACCGCGATGTAAGATCCGCCTAAATCATGAGGAGGAGCTTATTGCCCAAACTTTTGTGCAGGAGCAGGTGGAGGGACTTGCAGAGGTACGACTCCACTGTTGGGAACTTGGGGACTGGTAAGTTATTTTAGTTTTATATCTGCTGTGCATCATGGGAGGGGGTAGAAGTGAACATATTTGTGGGTAGAAGTGAAGATGGAACTATTATTTTTGTTTCATATCTGCTGTGCATCATGGGAGGGGGTAGAAGTGAACATGTGAGCAGTGTGTTGCACCAGCAAAATATTTCGTTTTGGTGTCATCCACAGGTGGTGATGATGATGATGAAGCTGGGCCGTCTTCGGCTGCGGGTCGACCCACGCCATCCATACCAGAGCCAGGGGTCCAGTCAGGCCCCATGGACATTATGGCAATGCTGGTCCAGGAGGAGATCCTACCGGGGCCAAGTATGGTGGAGGAACTTGTTTTGGAGGAGGATTCCTTTTTCCTCATCCAGGAGGACTCTGGCTCCCTCCAGGAGGATACCACCATCCCTGAGCAACCCACCACCCCCCCGCCCAGCACGTCATCCCCCTCCAGGGCAAGCCCCTCCATTGTGGACCCCTCCCCTTCTCCCTCTGTCCGTGCCCAAGCCTCTCCTCCCAGGAAGGCTCTGTCCAAAACGAGGCATATATCCTCCAGCCTCCGTGACGGTCTGCTGGAGGAGCAGGCCCTGCAGACCCGCCATATAGGGGCCATGGTGGGAGATGTTCGACGTCTGGCGGACAGCATGGCATCCACCTCCACCTCTGTGCAGCATGCCCTCACCCTGCATGCAGACCGGGACAAACATGTCTCACAGAGCCTGGCGGAAATAAGTGGCAACTCCAAGGCCATGGTCACCTGCTTGGTGGCTCAGGAGAACGCCCCCGCTTTATTAAGCAGGATGGCAGCTGCGGTGGAGGCCAACACCGCTGCTGTGCAGGCCAACACCGCTGCAGTGCGGGAGGAGGGGAGAGTTACCCGCCGTCATCAGCGGGATACCACCACCCGCCAAATGCGGATGTTGGCCCAGACCAACACCATCCTCGCCCGCCTGGCCAATGCCATGGAGGGCATGCAGCCACCACCTGCGAGGAGTCTGGAAGTAGGGGTTGATGCTCCTCCCCCCCCTCAATCCCCACCCCATGCCTCCTCCGCACCACGGAGATTGAGGAGCCAGAGCCGGGGCACCCTTGGCCCAAAGAAGAAATCAAAAAAATGATCTAATTTCTACAATTATTATATGCTCAGAATATGAGTTTATTTTATTTTTCATATATGCTCAGAATATGAGTTTATTTTATTTTTTATATATGCTCAGAATATGAGTTTATTTTATTTTTTATATATGCTCAGAATATGAGCTTTTATATTTATTTGTAGTCCCTACACACGGTGAGGAGTGTATACTACAGTGTGACTGGTGTGTGAATGGGGGGGGGTGGCACTCCTGCTGGAAAAGGGGTGTCACCCTCTGCCATGTGAAAGGTGTATGAATGGACAGCAACATAATTGGAGCCTTGACGCGGCGTTGCTGCTCCCTAATACCATGGGGTATTGTTGGGTCTAATCCAATTTGGGGTGCATGTGTCGTGTGTGTGCTAGGGACTACAGTGGTGTGCATACATGCATTATACTTGTGACAAGATCAGGGTGTGTTTAATGTGCAAAGAGACGTTCCACAAGACCATTCCGGATTGCTCTTCCCTCAGAAGATCCGGTAGTGTTTCTTGGGGGGGGGGGTTGCGTGGTTTGGGGGTAAGGTCATTGCGTAGCTCAATGTGCATGCCCCTTCTCTCAGCAAAATTGTGGAGAATACAACATGCCCCGACGATTTGGCACACAAAGTTGGGTGAATACAACAGGGTCCCCCCTGATTTATCCAGACATCTGAATCGAGATTTAAGGATGCCAAATGTGCGCTCCACCATCGCACGGGTACGTGCATGGGCTTCGTTAAATCTTTCCTCTCCTGGTGTTTGAGGGTTACGAAATGGGGTCATCATGTGAGGTCCCAGGGCATATGCAGAGTCACCTGGAAGGGAAAAGACAGGAGGATGTTAGTCGTGCATGTGCCCCTTGTGATGTCTGCATCATGGGGGGGGGGGGGCAGTCATACCTGACACCCATGTCACTCACCAATCAGCCAGCTGTCTCCATACATGTTCTGGTCAAACTCGGTTGGGATGGGGCTGTGTCGGTAAATTAAACTGTCATGGCTTGACCCTGGGTGTTTGGCACGGACATGCCATATGAGGCCATGTGCATCCACAATCACCTGCACATTTATCGAATGCCAATGCTTCCTGTTGCAGTAGATATGCTCGAGGAGTCGGGGGGGGGCGTAGTGCCACATGGGTACAATCTATTGCACCCACAGTGCGTGGGAATCTGGCTATTTCATAAAAATCACTGATTGCCTTCTGCCGCAGGTCAGCCGTGGTTGGTTTGATAAATTGTGTGCCCATGCGTCTGAGTATTGCAGGGATCACTTGGTGCACACACCTGCTCATGCTGGATTGGGACATCCCCGCCACCACTCCACCTGTGCGCTGAAATGAGCCACTTGCCAAAAAATGAAGGGTTGCCACTACCTTCACCAGTGGCTGCACTGCCTGTCCCCGATGGGTCGGGCTGCTGATGTCATCCTGCAGGATTGTTACCAACTCAAGGATGACCTCAGGGCTAAAGCGAAACATGCGATACACCTCATTATCACTCATCTCAAAAAGGTTGTAGCGCCCTCTGTAAATCCTCTCCCGTGCCCTCCTACGAGTCGGCTCAGTCAATAGAATATCAAGAACCATAGCTGCCCCTGGCATGTTGGTGCAGAGATGTGAGGTCCCGAAAATGTGGGTGCTCTGCTTGTTCAGCTCGTCTGTCTAGGTGCTGCTGAAGTTGCGCGCTCCTTCAGATGACATTTGGCCATCTTTTGCGAACTTGCCCCTGCTTTTAGCAGGAGCAAGTTTGCCTGGGGAAAAAAGCTTGCGCGCTTCCAGCGCAAGATGCGCATCACACGCGCATGTTTCTGAATCATCGGCAGTACCTAATTTGCATATTCGCTGAGGGAATTCCATGAAGGCGCAACTTACACCCCGCGCAAAATTGCGCTATAATTGCGCCGGAGCAGCTAGTCTGCGTGCGCGGGAAAATGGCCGCATTTCAGGCTTAACTGGTTTACAGAATCAGCCGCAAATTTGCCTGGGAGCAAATCAGTACTTGCGCGGCGCAAATCACACTTGCTCCCACGCAAGTGCTTCTTGAATCTGGGCCACTGTCTGCAAGGTAGACAGACAGAATAGTGTAATGATTCTGTTAAAAAATGAGTAAATACCTATTAAATTCCTTCATCTATATCACCTCCGGCGTTCTAGTTTCTGTTCTCTCATTCACTTCCTGGTTTGCATCGCTCGTTCATGTAAGAACTACATTTCCCAGTATGCATTGCGGCACACCCAGTAATTCACACCTCCTTGAAGTCTCTAACACGTAGAGAGCGTCCTGCCGCACAGGATGGACGGACCACTATCTATTAAAATACACTCTGCCAGACTTAGCCCCCAGAAAAAATACCTCAGGCCCCCCGATGGAAAGATCAAAGCCTTTCCGAAAACTTACAAAAATCAGCGATGAAACCTTTCATTCAGCCTATATTAACAGCCAAGGCAATTCAGAACAGAAGTTAGTCGACATTGAAAATGATTTGGAAAAATTAGAACAGGCCATGGATGCATTTGAACAAAAACTAATAAACACTCTTGACAAAGTGGCGCCCATCACTACGTCATACAATAGGCCTAGGAAATCTAAATCATGCCCTTGGTATTCATCCTCACTGGGAGAGTTAAAATCCAAAAGACGTCAGCTTGAACGCAAATGGATCAGAACTAACCACCCGCAGGACAAATTGGCCTACAGGAACCAGTGCAGAGTGTATAGCAAGCACGTAAAACTCCAAAAAAGAAGCTATTATAATGCCCAAATAGCCCAAGCTATTAATAAAGAGGCTGAACTATTCAAAATCACATCCAGCCTCTTTAACAACAAAAAATACTTTTCTTCCATACCATCTTCAGATAAAATGTGCTCCAGCCTTCTTCTGTCATTTGAAGCCAAAATACAGAAAATCCGGACATCTACCAACCAGGCTATGCGACCCTTAGACCAACCAATATCATCTGGCTTCCATTCAGGTCTTATGCGATTTACAGATACTACCCCTGGGGAGATACTGAAAATTATGAGAGACTTAAAAGCATCATCATATCCGGATGATATCTGTCCCGGGTGGCTCATGAAGGCCAATGCAAAAACATTGGCCCTGGACATTTGCAAAGTTATTAACCTTTCTCTGCAATTAGGCATCGTCCCAGGAAAAATGAAGCATGCCATAGTAACACCCCTTCTGAAAAAGATGGGTCTAGACATAAATGACCCGCTCAATTTCAGGCCCATTTCCGCCATCCCCTTCCTGGCAAAAATCCTAGAGCAAGTAGTCTTCAGGCAGCTACAAAATTATTTTGAGGGGGGTAACCTCTTCCATGACACCCAGTCGGGGTTTCGTCCGGGAAGAGGAACCGAGATATCTGTGCTGGCCATGCGAGAAAGACTATTGACAATCCGTGACGCAGGGGGGTCGGCAGCCCTGATTTTGCTAGACCTCTCCGCAGCATTCGACACTGTCGACTATGATATACTGTTGGACAGATTAAAAAATCTTTTTGGTCTTAACGGGGTGGTCCTGAGTTGGATACGCTCGTTTCTCCATGAGAGAACACAATGTGTCAAGATGGGAACACACCGGTCTACCCCAAGACCTCTGACATGCGGAGTTCCACAGGGGAGTGCTCTATCGCCACTCCTCTTTAACTGCTATGTTCGTCCTCTTGCTGACATCATCCAGAACAATAACTTGGAGTGTCAGCTTTATGCCGATGACACACAAATTCTGGTTGATTCAGCAAGAGGACCTCAGCAGCCAGTTCAGTTGGCGAAATGCCTGGTAGAAATACAGGACTGGATGGCTGGCAATAGGCTTGGACTGAACGCAGCTAAAACTGAAGTTCTATTAATTGGTCCTACTAGCCCCCTATTGCTGGCTGCTTGGCCTCTGTCTTTCGGACCCACATCCATTCCAGCCAAGCAGGTAAAAAACCTAGGAGTCATAATCGATGACACCCTCTCGTTTGTTCCCCACTTCAGAAACATCCTGCGGAATGCCAATTACCATCTAAGGCTCCTCAGAAAAGTAAAACATCTATTCACCCAAAATAACAGATCACTACTTGCCCAGGCTTTTATCCATTCCCGGTTAGACAGGGCAAACGTATTCCTATTGGGTGCCCCGCAGAAATGGGCCCATAAGCTTCAGGTGGTTCAGAACCACACTGCTCGCTTTGTACTCGGTCTAGCGAGAAGAGACCATATTAGCCTGGCCAGGAGATCACTTCATTGGCTCCCTATCGAGCAGAGAGTGATCTTTAAAACGCTCTGTATCTTCTTCCGTGCATACTGGGGACAGGGTCCCAAGTACTTACACAGCTTGGCGGTGCACTATGAACCCTCGCGCCCATTAAGATCCAAGACCCAACATTTAGCCACAGTCATTCCATCTAAACTTTCTTCCATGGGAGGCAAACGACTCCAGAGTAGGGGTGCCATGCTGTGGAATGCCCTCTCCTTGGAACTTAAGATGACATCTAACCTGCTCCTCTTCAGAAAAAAACTAAAGACGGAACTGTTCATCCAGGCCTATGGTTAAATTTATATTCTTTTCCCTCTTACAGTCCGCCCCCTCATTGAAGGGGCCACTTGCCTCTCTAATAACTATGATGTCTTCTACCCCTCCTCTAGTATCCCCACTGTTCCTTTTTTCTTTTATATTTTTTCTCATACACTTCACGGCTCTTTCCTCTTGCTCCCCTAAGGGCTGGATACCCTTTCCTTTTACCGCCCTCTCTTCTCCTTTCTCTCTCTTCTTCACCACGGATTGATTCAAAGTTACATCTCACCAGCGGCGCTTAGACGCTCACTTCACAGTGGGCATTTGGCGCCTAATTAAGCTAAAAAATCAATCAATCAATGTAGTTCCCAGGAGGGGGCGAGCACGTTACTGACCACCGCGGTAAAGCCTCCCTTCACGGTGGTGAGTAACAATCAGACAAGCAGAAAGTGAACAGAACAGAGAAGAAATAGAGCAACTTCTGAGCAAAAACGAACAATGAGGAAGTGAAAAGAGGAATGTCTGCAGGTAAAGGATGCTTATTATGAAAAAAAAATAAAAAATTCCTTTACAACCCTTTTAAGCTAGTGCATTGTTGGTTCACTTATCTTTTCCTTTGATTTCCCTTCTAAATGTTTTTTTTCTTTGTCTGAATAAGTCACTTCCTGTTTCTCCTCAGTAAGCTTTCCCCCATCATCTGGCTGGGGGTTAGTCAGCCAAAACAGCTTAGTGAGGAGGGACAGGAAGTGAGAAATTCAGACAAAGAAAACGAACAAAAAAATACATTTAGAAGGGAAATCGAAGGAAAAGGTTAGTGAACCAACAATGCACTAGCTTAACTACTTGCCGACCTGCCGCCGTCGTTTTACGGCGGCAGGTCGGCTCCCCTGCGCGAGAGCCCGTAGCTCTACGTCGGCTCTCTCGCAGGCCACTAGGGGCGCGCGCACCCCCCCAGCTCGCCCCCGACTACCGTGCGCGTGCCCGGCGGGCGCGATCGCCGCCGGGCACACGCGATCGCTCGTTACAGAGCGGGGACCTGTGTGTGTAAAGAACACACCCAGGGAACATACTTAACCCCTTCCCCGCCCCCTAGTGTTAACCCCTTCAATGCCAGTGGCATTTTTATAGTAATCCAATGCATTTTTATAGCACTGATCGCTATGAAAATGACAATGGTCCCAAAAATGTGTCAAAAGTGTCCGCCATAATGTTGCAGTACCGAAAAAAAATCGCTGATTGCCGCCATAATATTAATAAAAATTACATAAAAATACCCCCTATTTTGTAAACGCTATAACTTTTGCGCAAACCAATCAATAAACGCTTATTGCGATTTTCTTTTACGAAAAATATGTAGAAGAATACGTATCGGCCTAAACTGAGAAAAAAAAAGTTTTTTATATATTTTTGGGGGATATTTATTACAGCAAAAAGTAAAAAATAATATTTTTTTTCAAAATTGTGGCTCTATTTTTGTTTATAGCGCAAAAACTAAAAAACGCAGAGGTGATCAAATACCACCAAAAGAAAGCTCTATTTGTGGGGAAAAAAGGACGCCAATTTTGCTTGGGAGCCACGTCGCACGACCGCGCAATTGTCAGTTAAAGCGACGCAGTGCCGAATCGCAAAAAGTGCTCTGGTCTTTGACCAGCAATATGGTCCGGGGGTTAAGTGGTTAAAGGGCCCAGAGGTTCCCAGGGCCCTAGATGGCAACTCCCCCCTTTTTTTTCTTTTTTTTCTAAATAAAAACATTTTTTTTTTATTAAAGGGCCCCCCCCCTTTTTTTATAAAAACTTTTTTTTTTATATATATATATATTTTTTATGATGGCAACCCCCCTTTTTATTTTTATTTAAAAAAAATTGTATTTATTTTTTTATATATTTTATTTATTTATTTTCTTTTTTGTTTTTATTAAAGGGCCCAGAGGTCCCCAGGGCCCCGGATGGCAACCCCCCTTTTTATTTATTTTTATAAAAAAATAAAAAAATTTTTTTTTTATATATTTTCTTTTTTTATTTTCTTTTTTGTTTTTATTAAAGGGCCCAGAGGTCCCCAGGGATGGCAACCCCCCCTTTTTTTTATGAACATTTTTTTTTTTATTAAAGGGGTCCAGAGGTCCCCAGGGCAACCCCCCCCAATTCGTGGAACCCCCCCATTTTCAATTAGCGGCGGCACCCCCCCGCTTCTCAATTTGCGGCAGCCCCCCCTTTCTCAATTTCAGGCGGCAGCACCTAAGGGGCCCAATAATTACTGATGGCGGCCCTGCGCAAGGTTTTCACTACAAAAAAAGCTCTCCCGGCAGCTTTCTTTGCCGAGAAAACTGGTCGTGTGTACGAGGCTTGAGAGTTCGCTTTTAAACCTGGCTGCGGTCCTAAACTCTTCCCTACTGTGTTAAAAACTGAGGGAAAAAAAAATGATGTCTGTAACTAGGACTTTATTTTAGGCAGGCATGATAAAAAAACATTTTATGTCACACTGTCCAACAGAACTGGATAGTATCTAGCACTTTATTTGGTGGCATTCTACTCCTCTTCTGTGGGAAACGAGTCTCACTACAAAGCCCGGCACTGAGCGGAATTCGAGGGACGCTAACAAGCTCTCATTATGGATCTCATTAGCACTGCAAATATTGACAACAGCAAAGAGGATGCATCATTAAACTTTCACACCACTTGAATTTGCTGACGAGTATTGACCTGAGCACTCGTGGCCCCAGACTGTAAAAGAATCAGAATCTGACAAACAAATAACCGTACCTGGAAGTGCGCAATGAAGCGGGAGAAAATAAACACACATTATTCACACTGGACTAAGGCCCCTTTCACACAAGGCAGAGGAGGTATAGCGGCGCTAAAAAATCGCGCTGCTATACCGTGCTGTTTTAACCCCCACTAGCGGCTGAAAAATGGTTAATAACGCCCGTAATGCGCCTCTGCAATAGTGTCAAAATAAAAACACTGGCCCAGATTCAAAGAGATCTGCGCTATATTTGCGGAGGCGCAGGGCAACGATTTTGCCCTGCGCCCACGCAAATATTTTGCGCTGCCCTCGATTCACGGAGCAGTAGCTCCGTGAATTGCGCGGGCGCACCGGCAAAATTGCCTGGCGCTAGAGCACGCAATTTAAATGATCCCGTAGGGGGCGGGAATCATTTAAATTACGCGCGCTCCCGCGCCGAGCGTAGAGCGCATGCTCCGTCGGGAAACTTTCCCGACGTGCATTGCGGCAAATGACGTCGCAAGGACGTCATTTGCTTCCAAGTGAACGTGAATGGCGTCCAGCGCCATTCACGAATCACTTACGCAAACGACGTGAAATTCAAATTTCGCGACGCGGGAATGACGGGTATACTTTAGCATTGGCTGCCCCTACTATTAGAAGGGACAGCCTTACGCTAAACACGCCGTACGGAAACGACGTAACTTGCGTACGCAGGGCTCGCGCAACATTGTGAATCGGTGTTAGTATGCAATTTGCATACTATACACTGAGCACAATGGGAGCGCCCCCTAGCGGTCATCGCAATAATGCAGCCTAAAATCTGCGTGGCATAAGAGCCTTATGCCACGCAGATTTTAGGCTGCAGTCGGCGTTACGATGTTCCTGAATCAGGAGCATTCGTAACGCCGGAGCAAGTAAGCAATTGCGCTGTGTAACCTATGGTTACACAGGCGCAATTGCTTCTTGAATCTGGGCCATTGAAAGTAAAATAAATAAGAAAATGTTCTATTTTTTAAAGCGACAAGCTTGCGAGAGAAGCGAACGCATACGTGAGCAGCACTCGCATATGAAAACGGTGTTCAAACCACACGTGAGGTATCACCGCGACTTAGAGTGAGAGCAATAATTCTAGCCCTAGACCTCCTCTGTAACCCAAAACATGCAACCTGTAGAATTTTTTAAACATCGCCTATGGAGATTTTTAAGGGTAAAAGTTTGTCGCCCACGCGCAACTTTGAAGCGTGACATGTTGGGTAATAATTTACTTGGTGTAACATTATCTTTCACAATATAAAAAAAATTGGGCTAACTTTACTGTTGTCTTATTTTTTTATTCAAAAAAGTGATTTTTTTCCAAAAAAAGCGCGCTTGTAAGACCACTGCGCAAATACGGTGTGCCAAAAAGTATCACAACGACCGCCATTTTATTCTCTAGGGTGTTAGGGAAAAAATATATAATATTTGGGGGTTCTAAGTAATTTTCTAGCAAAAAAAAATGTTTTTAACTTGTAAGCACCAAATCTCAGAAAGAGGCTCAGTCCTTAAGTGGTTAAGGACCGGAAAGGATTTTCGCCCTTAATGACCAGGTAATTTTTTGTGATTTAACTGACAGTTTGATTGGCGGTCATGTGATGCTGTACCCAAACAAAATGTATTTAATTTTTTTTCTCCCACAAATAGAGATTTCTTTTGGTGAAATTTGATCACCTCTGCGTTTTTTTTTTTTCTTGTGCTAGAAACAAAAAAAGAGCGTAAATTTTGAAATAAAACCCAATATTTTTTACTTTTTGCTATAATAAATATTAAAAAGTAAAAATATAAAATGTCTTCCTCAGGTTAGGCCAATATGGATTCTGCTACATATTTGTGGTGAAAAAATCACAATAAGCGTATATTGATTGGTTTGCGCAAAAGTTATCGCATCTACAAAATAGGGAATAGATTTATGGCATTTTTATTTTTTTTACTAGTAATAGCGGTGATCAGTGATTTTTAGCGGGACTTGCGACATTGCGGTGGACAGATCGGACACTTTTTTGAGACTACTGACCTCTATATAGTGATCAGAGCTAAAAATAGCCACTGATTTACTGTATAAATGTCACTGGCAGGCAAGGGGTTAACACTAGGGGGCGATCAAGGGGTTAAAGCAGAGGTCCGCCAATTATTATTTTTTTAAGTCAGCAATTACCTGTCCAGCACGCCCGCGATGTCGGCACCCGAGGCCAACTCATCCCTCGGTCCTCGGATGCTGCCACCGCCATCTTCGGGAAGGAAATCAGGAAATGAAGACTTGCGGGCTTCACTTCCTGGTTCCCTACTGCGCAAAGGCGCGACTCGTGCTGCGCAATGCCACGGGTCCCTGCTGTCTTCTGGGACCCGTGTGTCTCCCAGAAGACAGCAGGAGAGCATGACGTAGACTCCCGCAGATAATGGGGGTGTCTATGCCCAGAAGTGGGTGCAAATACCTGTCTTAGACAGGTATCTGCTTCCCCCTCCCCCGGAAAGGTGCCAAATGTGACACCGGAGGGGGGTGGAATCCGGACAGCGGAGGTTCCATTTTTGTGCGGACCTCCACTTTAAGTGTTCCCTAGGAAGGCATTTCTAACTGTGGGGGGGGGGGAGCTGGGCTGACTGGAGGAGGAGAGAGATTGCTGTTTCTAATCACTAGGAACAGCAGATCTCACTCTACTCCCCTGACAGAACGGGGACCTTTTTTTACGCTGGCAGATCCCCATTCTGCCTGTCTCTGGAGCGATCGGCGGACATTGAGATCTCTCAATAAAGAGGACCTGTCATGCTTATTACTATTACAAGGGATGTTTATATGATAATAAAAAGAGAAATAAAGGAACAGTAAAAATAAAAAATAAAATAGATACGATATAAACATTTTTAAAGCGCCCCATCCCTCCATGCACACGTGCAGTAGCGAATGCATATGTAAGTCGCGCCCACATATGTAAATTGTGTTCAAACCACACGTGAAGTATCGCCGCAATCATCACCGCAAGAGCGAGAGCAATAATTCTAGCACTAGACCTCCTCTTTAACTCTAAACAGGTAACCTGTAAAAATAAAAATTTAAGTCGCCTATGGGGATTTTTAAGTACAGTAGTTTGTCGCCATTCTAAGACTGTGCGCAATTTTAAAGACATGCTAGGTATTTATTTACTCAGCTTAACATCATTTTTCACATTATACAAAAAAAAATAGCTTTATTTTTGTGTTTTTTTTAATTTTTATTAATTAAAGTGTATTTTCTCCCCCAAAAAATGCATTTGAAAGACCGCTACGCAAGTACAGTGTGACATAAAATACTGCAACGATTGCCATTTTATTCTCTAGTGTCTCTGCTGAAAAAAATACATATAATGTTTGGGGGTTCTAAGTAATTTTCTATAAAGGAATACTGATTAAAATGACATGACCATGTTCAGTGTTAGTTTGTCTGTACACCTCCTTCACAGGTCATGCACCCCTCTATCTGTCCTGGATCCTTTCTCAGGTCATGCACCCCTCTATCTGTCCTGGATCCTTCACAGGTCGTGCACCCCTCTATCTGTCCTGGGTCCTTCACAGGTCATGCACCCCTCTATCTGTCCTGGGTCCTTCACAGGTCATGCACCCCTCTATCTGCCCTGGGTCCTTCACAGGTCATGCACCCCTCTATCTGTCCTGGATCCTTCACAGGTCATGCACTCCTCTATTTGTCCTGGGTCCTTCACAGGTCATGCACTCCTCTATCTGTCCTGGGCAGGGCCGTCTTTAATATGGTTTGGGCCCTGGGCAAAAAAAAAATTGGGCCCCCCTCCAGCTTATTTTGGGCCTGGCTGGTTCACATGTATGTTTTGGCGGTCCTCATTTGTGCAGGTACAGCAGCCCATTGATTTGAATGGTCTGCCATGTCTTTGTTTCCTGCAGAAAAAAGGTGCATTCGGCATTTTAAAAATACAGTTGCCTTGAAATCCATTCTGCTTTTGCACCATGCTACTTACCTGCAGTTCTTGCACACACAAACGCACTGTGTTTTTAAAAGCGTGACCTAAACGTCTAAAAATGCAGCAAGTTTGACAGTGCGGGAACTGCAGATAAGTCACAGCAGAATGGACAGACAGTGCTGTATTTCAGTGCTTGATGGGCATAGGCGTGCCGTGTGTGCAGCCTATTACATGAGGCATGCGCTTTTCTTTGCAGGAAACGCAGGCATGGCGGCCCATTCAAATTAATGGGCTGCTGTGCCTGCGCAAAATGTGGGCCGCCAAAACATATACATGTGAACCAGCCAGGCCCAAAATAAGCCCATCAAGCAGTTAAATACAGACAGTAATGCCATGTGCTCTGAGGCCTTACTCAGCCTGGACTGCAGGTCTGGTCTGTGATTTAAAGAGTTCCTCTATTTTACACATGGCATGGCATGGGGTCCCATGGTGCTAAAGCAGAATGGACAGATGGAGCTGTGACCCCATGCCATGCCATGTGTAAAATAGAGGAACTTTTTAAAACACTGACCAGAACTGCAGTGAATCATCAAATATTATAAAGACTTTGGGCACACTCTACAGAAAACTTATATTTACAATATAGATTAGCAAACAGTGACATACCTTGAGGAGCAGGACATGAAGAAGTCAGCCTCGGGAAGAGCAAACTGGGGATGTTATAAAATCACATTCTAATTCACTTTTATATACAAGCAGCACCCAGTGGCAGGAAGGGAGAAGTGCACGTCTAAAGGGAAACCCGGGGTGCTGTACATTTTAACACTGGGAAGGGAAGCAGTACTGTCACTGGCTGCGTGCCGCTGATGATTTTCAGCCTGATTTGTGGGCAGCACAGGGGCTTAACGGGCGGCAGGGCCGCCATCAGGAATTATGGGCCCCCTGGAGCAGAGAACCGGGATGGGGGGGTGCTGCCGCCTGAAATTGAGAAGCAGGGGGGGGGGCTGCCGCGAATTTAGAAGTGGGGGGCCCTTTACAAAAAAAGAAATAAAGAAATATATATATATAAAAAGGGGTGTAGCCATCCGGGGCCCTGGGGACCTCTGAGCCCTTTAATAAAAATAAAAAAATAAATAAAAAATATATATAAAAAATATATTTTAAAAAGGGGGTTGCCATCTGGGGCCCTGGGGACCTCTGGGCCCTTTAATATTTTTTTTTTTTTTTAAATAAATTACAAAAAAAGGGGGTTGCCATCCGGGACCTCTGGGCCCTTTAATAAAAAATAAAAAATATATATATACAAAAGAAACATTTATAAAAAAAAGGGGGGGGTTGCCATCCAGGGCCCTGGGGACCTCTGGGCCCTTTAATAAAAAAATAAATAAAAAAAATATATAAACAAACATAAAAAAAAATAAACATTTATAAAAAAAATAAAAAAGGGTGTTTGCCACATGGGGCCCTGGGGACCTCTGAGCCCTTTAATAATATTTATATATATATATATAAAAAGAAATAAAAAGAAAAAAAAGAAATAAAATAATATAAAAAAAAATGTTTTTTTATAAAAAAAAAGGGGGGTTGCCATCCGGGGTGCTGGGGACCTCTGGGCCCTTTAATAAAAAAAAATAAAAAAAATAAAAATATATAAACAAACATAAAAAAATAAACATTTATAAAAATAAAAAAAAGGGTGTTTGCCACATGGGGCACTGGGGACCTCTGAGCCCTTTAATAAAAAAAATAAATAAATATATATATATATATATATATATATATATATATATATATATATATATATATATATATATAAAAAAAGAAATAAAAAGAAAAAAAAGAAATAAAATAATATAAAAAAAAATGATTTTTTTATAAAAAAAAGGGGGGTTGCCATCCGGGGGCCCGGGGACCTCTGGGTCCTTTAATAATAATAATAATAATAATAATAATAATAATAACATTTATATAATATATATACATATATATATAAAATAAAATAAAATAAATAAAGAAATATATAAAAATACATTTTTTTTATAAAAAAAGGGGGGTTATCATCCGGGGCCATGGGGACCCCCAGACCTCTAAAAAAATGGCCCTTTAATAAAAAATTAAATAAAAAAATATAAAAAAAAATATTTTTTTTTATTTAAAAATAAATAAAAAAAGGGGGGTTGCCATCTGGGGCCCTGGGGGCCCCTGGGGACCCCTAAAAAAAATTGTCCCTTTAATAAAGAATAAAAATATATTAAAAAAAAATTTATTTTTTTTTTCAAAGGGGGTTGCTTTGGACCCCCAACAGTGACAGGGCCCTGGGCAGCTGTCCCCTTTGCCCTGCCGAAAGGCCAGCTTGTATTATGGATGCTGCAACCCTCCAGAGGATCCACAGCTCTCCAGGTCAGCTAAAATCCTTGCTTCCTAATGAAACTTCCAAGTTCTTAGTTATTGAAAAGAAAGCAGCACACAGGTGGCTCAGTCATTGATGGGGCTGAACAGAGTATGTTGTTAACTCCAGAGTCCCTCAACCAACACAGCAGCCCACTGGGATTTCCCTAGTGTGGTGCACTACAAGCCCCAGCATGCTCTGCCAGCCTATGTATATGTATAGCACAGGCTAATAGGCATTGTTTGCTGACCAATCCAGGGCCCAAGCCTTCATCTTTGGTAAGGGAAATCCCCCCCCTCCTCTCCTCGCCAGCCTCTGAGCACACTTATGTAAGGGAGAGCTCTGTGTACTGTGATGTAAAGGGGGACTCTGATGTATGTGGGGGTTTGGTGATCAGAGACCCCTTTACATCAGGATTCCAAGAGTTCCTCTTTGGTGCCAGTTCACTCCAGACACAGTTCCATTCAGTTCCGTGCCCTTTTTTATGCACAAAATGCATGCACAGTGTTTTCTATGTATTCCAATGGCTCTAGTTCACACCATGCTGTGAGTTTCTGCACCGGAAACTGACTGCATGGTGTGAACTAGAGCCATTGGAATACATGGAAAACACTGTGCATGCATTTTTAGCACAGAAAAAATGCGCACAAAACTGTACGGAACTGTGTCTGGTGTGAACTGGCCCTTACATCAGTTTCTCTTTACATTACAGTCCACAGATCTCTCCCTTGGAGCCCTTTCACATGGGCAGACTCTGCCAAGCAAATCCACCTGTTCAGTGGGGGGAACTCTCCGCTGATCCGGCGGATGACAGGTCCGTGTCTGCTCCACTTATGCAGAGTGGACACGATCACAGACTGCTGTTCTCAGTGGACAGGTCTGACTGTCATCCAATCTGCTAGACGGATGGGGAATGACATCTCCTGTACTATGCCCACAGCCTCTGCCATCTTGACATCTCCTGTATCATGCCCACAGCCTCTTACATCTCCTGTACCATGCCCACATCCTCTGACATCTCCTGTACCATGCCCACAGCCTCTGTCATCTCCTGTACCATGCCCACAGCCTCTGACATTTTCTGTACTATGCCCACATCCTCTGACATCTCCTGTACTATGCCCACAGCCTCTGTCATCTCCTGTACCATGCCCACAGCCTCTGACATTTTCTGTACTATGCCCACAGCCTCTGACATCTCCTGTACCATGCCCACAGCCTCTGACATCTCCTGTACCATGCCCACAGCCTCTGACATCTTCTGTACTATGCCCACAGCCTCTGACATCTCCTGTACCATACCCACAGCCTCTGACATCTTCTGTACTATGCCCACAGCCTCTGACATCTTCTGTACTATGCCCACAGCCTCTGACATCTTCTGTACTATGCCCACAGCCTCTGACATTTCCTGTACCATGCCCACAGCCTCTGACATTTCCTGTACCATGCCCACAGCCTCTGACATCTGTACCATGCCAACAGCCTCTGACATCTCCTGTACAATGCCCACAGCTTCTGTCATCTTCTGTACCATGCCCACAGCCTCTGACATCTTCTGTACTATGCCCACAGCCTCTGACATCTTCTGTACTATACCCACAGCCTCTGACATCTCCTGTACCATGCCCACATCCTCTGACATCTCCTGTACCATGCCCACAGCCTCTGACATCTCCTGTACCATGCCCACAGCCTCTGACATCTCCTGTACCATGCCCACAGCCTCTGACATCTTATGTACTATGCCCACAGCCTCTGACATCTTCTGTACTATGCCCACAGCCTCTGACATCTTCTGTACTATGCCCACAGACTCTGACATCTTCTGTACTATGCCCACAGCCTCTGACATCTCCTGTACCATGCCCACATCCTCTGACATCTCCTGTACCATGCCCACAGCCTCTGACATCTCCTGTACCATGCCCACAGCCTCTGACATCTCCTGTACCATGCCCACAGCCTCTGACATTTCCAGTACCATGCCCACAGCCTCTGACATCTTCTGTACTATGCCCACAGCCTCTGACATCTTCTGTACTATGCCCATAGCCTCTGACATCTCCTGTACCATGCCCACATCATCTGACATCTTCTGTACCATGCCCACAGCCTCTGACATCTCCTGTACCATGCCAACAGCCTCTGACATCTCCTGTACCATGCCCACAGCCTCTGACATCTTCTGTACCATGCCCACAGCCTCTGACATCTCCTGTACTATGCCCACAGCCTCTGACATCTTCTGTACTATGCCCACAACCTCTGACATATTCTGTTCTATGCCCACAGCCTCTGACATCTCCTGTACCATGCCACAGCCTCTGACATCTTCTGTACTATGCCCACAGCCTCTGACATCTCCTGTACCATGCCCACAGCCTCTGTCATCTTCTGTACCATGCCCACAGCCTCTGACATCTCCTGTACCATGACCACAGCCTCTGACATCTTCTGTTCTATGCCCACACCCTCTGACATCTCCTGTACCATGCCCACAGCCTCTGACATCTTCTGTACTATGCCCACAGCCTCTGACATCTCCTGTACCATGTCTGTAACCTCTGACACCTCCTGTACCATGTCTGCAACCTCTGACCATCTCTTGTTTTATATCATGTCTGCAGTCTCTGGGGGAGTCTGGAGAGTAGTCAACAGTGGGAGTGCCGCTGGGATGGGGGTCATGGGAGACGTGTGTGGACTTTGGAGAGGAGACAATAGGAAAACCAGAGCCACCAACCGGGAGTGACTGATCCCTGCACAGTGCACCTGAGAGGTGGTCAGTGACAGTGCCACCAAGTGGTGGCTGGTGCTCAAAATTTTTGGGGGGGGCGCAAAAAAAAAACAAAAAAAAAACAATTGCAGTCTCACTTTGCCCATCAAATGCAGCTACTGTGCCCATCAATTGCAACCACTGTGCCCATTAAATGCAGCCACTGTACCCATCAAATGCAGCCACTGTGCCATCAATTGTCACCACTGTGCCATCAAATGCAACCACTGTGCCATGCCATCAAACGCAGCTACTGTGCCATCATTTATCGCCACTGTGCCCATCAATTGCCACCACTGTGCCATGCCATCAAACACAGCCACTGTGCCATCAATTTTCGCCACTGTGCCCATTGTCACCACTGTGCCATCAATTGTCGCCACTGTACCCATCAGTCACCACTGTGCCCATCACTTGTCACAACTGTGCCACGCTAAACGCAGCCACTGGGCCATCAAACGCAGCCACTGTGCCATACCATCAAACGCAGCTACTGTGCCATCAAACGCAGCCACTGTGCCATAAATTGTTACCACTGTGCCATAAATTGTTACCACTGCGCCATCAATTGTTACCACTGTGCCATCAATTGTCACCACTGTGGCCAGCAATTGTCACCACTATGCCATGCCATCAAACGCAGCCACTGTGCCATGCCATCAAACGCAGCCGCTGGCTCTGATAGGCACTTCCACAGCCAACCAGCTGCCGTAATTCAGATGGCCGGCGCTCGCCAGGGGGCCGGCCATCTGAATAGTCGGCGGCAGCGGCAACAATACATAGATTCATGCAATGCATGAATCTATGTATTGTATCAGTGGCGGTGCGAGAGCCAAAGGGGGCGGCGCTCCGGCACCCTCTATGGACGCACCGCCACTGCTTGTAACGTGTATTAACATAGGTTGCAGTAATCCACATTTACCACAACACAAAGGTGGGATTTGGCACTAAGCATGGCAATTCACAGAACAATCCAAAACACAGCATACTTACCAGCTAGCCAGCATAATATAAAGAACAAAGTCAAACTGTTTCCACAATTTACATTGGATGCAAATTAGGGCTGTTACAAATTTTCTGTTCGATTAATCGTTTGTTTTTTTAATCGATTAATCGACTAATTTCGATTAATTATAACGCACATACAGATCCAACTACTTTTAGCTGATCTCCTTGCAGGCTGATTCCCAGTGCAGCTTCCAACCACTGGAAAAATGGATAGCAGGATACAAAAAACACACAAAGGCAGCGCTCGATGGGAACAGCATTAAAACTTTTATAGTCTTCAAGTAGGTAACAAAATAAATATTGCAATGGAGATAAAATCGATGTATCTACATAAACTGTAAAAATGGTAAGAGAAATACTAAACAGTACCAAAAGCAGTCATAAAAACATGTAGCTAAGTATGATACTGGTATAAAAATGTGTACGATACCACTGCTAAATCCAGATGAGGAGAGGTTAACATCAGTCCGTCGGCATATAGATGTCCCGTGAAGGGAACTATCACAACTCCCAGTGGATGGTTGTAGAATCCCAGGTTGATAGAGGGAAGTGATAGAGGGAAGTGTAACAACCCCTTGCGTGTGGCAGATAGTAAGGTCCCGCCGGCATGCAGATATGAAGGCACAGCAAAGGAGCCCTTCAGATGGACACGGCAAACCCTGCCGATGTCCGTGACGTCACCGGATCTCCGACAGAACTCCCTGAAGGCCCAGAAGCCGGGGGAGAGGTGAGTACCAATCAAAAGAATTTTAATCGATCAAAAAGATTTTGATCGATCAAAAAAATTAAAGATTAATCGATTAATTAAAAGTTAATTTGCACAGCCCTAATGCAAATATATGTGGAGCCGCACTGCCATGTCAAGGCCCCTCTGCAAAGTACAGTCCCTAACTCTACTCTAATGTAATTTCCAAATTGAGAAATATATAGCAAGAAATAAATTGAGGTTCTAAACTAGTCCACAAATGTTAAAACAGAGGTTTTTGTTGCATATATTTGCATTCATAAGTGAAGCTACATAGAGCTCCCAGGGATCCCATTGGATCTTCCTTATAGTTTGTACTTGGTCACAGTGAGACCTTGTATGATTGGGATTTCTGTGTCCCTCTAATATAATGTTTCCAAGGTACATGCCTGTTACCCCTCTAAGTCTCGGGTGCTCGTAGGGATACTAACGTTGGGTTTAGAAAGTCTCTAGCACTCGAAAACATTATTTCCACTTATTGTGAAAAAATGTCATATTATTCCAGCCACTGTTTTATTGCTGATTCGACAGTACCAGATGATAAAAAAAAACTGGCCTCCAACCTCCCCTTATAGCCAGTCCAACACACGCCTAAAAAGTATCAGCCTCCAACCTCCCCCTTCTGGGGCCTGAATGGCCCACCCTTCTGGAGCCTGAACAGCCCACCCTTCTGGGGCCTGAACGGCCACCCTTTTATTGCTGATTCGACAGTACCAGATGATAAAAAAAAAACTGGCCTCCAACCTCCCCTTATAGCCAGTCCAACACACGCCTAAAAAGTATCAGCCTCCAACCTCCCCCTTCTGGGGCCTGAATGGCCCACCCTTCTGGAGCCTGAACAGCCCACCCTTCTGGGGCCTGAACGGCCACCCTTCTGGAGGCTGAGCGGCCCACTCTTCTGTGGAGCCTGAACAGCCCACCCTTCTGGGGCATGAACAGCCCACCCTTCTGGGGCATGAACGGCCCCCCTTCTGGAGCCTGAATGGCTTACCCTTCTGGAGCCTTAATGGTCCATTCTGCTGGAACCTGAAAGGCCCACCCTTCTGGAGCCTAAAAGGCCCACCTTCTGGAGCCTGAACGGCCCACCCTTCTGGAGCCTGAACGGCCCACCCTTCTGGAGCCTAAACGCAGAGGCGTTGCTAGGGGGGTGCGGGGGGTGCAGTCCGCACCCGGATGACACCCGCTAAAGGGGTGACACCATCCCGACATTGAGGATTTTTTTTTTTAACCACTTAAGGACCCAATATGCTGCCTAAAGACCCAAGGTGTTTTTACAATTTGGAACTGCGCTGCTTTAACTGGTAATTGCGCGGTCATGCAATGTTGTACCAAAACGAAATTTGCGTCCTTTTCTTCCCACAAATAGAGCTTTCTTTTGATGGTATTTGATTGCCTCTGCGATTTTTATTTTTTGCGATATAAACGGAAAAAGACCGAAAATTTTTAACAAAAAAGATTTTTCTTATAACAAAAAGTAAAAAATATCGAATAAACTAAATTTTAGTCAAACATTTAGGCCAAAATGTATTCAGCCACGTGTCTTTAGTAAAAAAAAATCGCAATAAGCATATATTTATTGGTTTTCGCAAAAATTATAGCGTCTACAAACTAGGGTACATTTTCTGGAATTTACACAGCTTTTATTTTATGACCGCCTATCTCATTTCTTGAGGTGATAAAATGGCAAGGCAGTACAAAACCCCCCCAAATGACCCCATTTTGGTAAGTAGACACCCCAAGGAAACTGCTGAGAGGCATGTTGAGTCCATTGAATTTTTTTTTTTTGGTCCCAAGTGATTGAATGACAAAAATTTTTTTTTACAAAAAGTTGTCACTAAATGATATATTGCTCACACATGCCATGGTTATATGTGGAATTACACCCCAAAATACATTCTGCTGCTTCTCCTGAGTACGGGAATACCACATGTTTGGGACTTTTTGTGAGCCTAGCCGCGTACGGGGCCCCAAAACTCAAGCACCGCCTTCAGCATTTCTAAGGGCGCAAATTTTTGATTTCACTCCTCACTACATATCACAGTTTCGAAGGCCATAAAATGCCAAAATAGCACAAAACCCCCCCAAATGACCCCATTTTGGAAAGTAGACACCCCAAGCTATTTGCTGAGAGGGACGTCGAGTCCATGAAATATTTTATATTTTGACACAAGTTGCGGGAATATGACAAACTGATTTTTTTTGCACAAAGTTGTCGCTAAATGATATATTGCTCACACATGCCATAGTTATATGTGGAATTGCACCCCAAAATACATTCTGATGCTTCTCCTGAGTACAGGGATACCACATGTGTGGGACCTTTCGTGAGCCTAGCCGCATACGGGGCCCCCGAAAACAAAGCACCGCCTTCAAGATTTCTAAGGGCATAAATTTTTGATTTCACTCCTCACTACCTATCACTACCTATCACAGTTTTGAAGGCCATAAAATGCCAAGATGGCACACAACCCCCCCCAAATGACCCCATTTTGGAAAGAAGACACCCCAAGCTATTTGCTGAGAGGCATGTTGAGTCCATGGAATATTTAATTTTTTTGCCCCAAGTCACTGAATAATGACCAAAAAAGAAAAATTACAAAACGTTGTCACAAAAAGATATATTTCTCACACATGCCATAGGCATATGTGGAATTACACCCCAAAATATATTCTGCTGCTTCTCCTGAGTACGGGGATACCACATGTGTGGGACTTTTTGGGAGCCTAGCCGCGTACGGGGCCCCGAAAACCAAGCACTGCCTTCAAGATTTGTGTGAGTGAAATCAAAAATGTATGTACTTAGAAATCTTGAAGGTGGTGATTGGTTTTAGGG
Organism: Rana temporaria; assembly: GCF_905171775.1. Lineage (NCBI taxonomy): Eukaryota > Metazoa > Chordata > Amphibia > Anura > Ranidae > Rana > Rana temporaria. Next base: position 34,343,151 of record NC_053501.1, on the reverse strand, counting down.
GTCTCATACGCGGCTAGGCTCCCACAAAGTCCCACACATGTGGTATCCCCGTACTCAGGAGAAGCAGCAGAATGTATTTTGGGGTGCAATTCCACATATAACCGTGGCATGTGTGAAAAATATATCATTTAGTGACAATGTTTTGTACATTTTTATTTTTTTTGGTCATTATTCAATCACTTGGGGCAAAAAAATTAACTATTCCATGGACTCAACATGCCTCTCAGCAAATAGCTTGGGGTGTCTACTTTCCAAAATGGGGTCATTTGGGGGGGTTTTGTGCTATTTTGGCATTTTATGGCCTTCAAAACTGTGATAGGTAGTGAGGAGTGAAATAAAAAATGTATGCCCTTAGAAATCTTGAAGGCGGTGCTTGGTTTTCGGGGTCCCGTACGCGGCTAGGCTCCCAAAAAGTCTCACACATGTGGTATCCCCGTACTCAGGAGAAGCAGCAGAATTTATTTTGGGGTGTAATTCCACATATGCCCATGGCATGTTTGAGCAATATATCATTTAGTGACAACTTTGCGCAAAAAAAAAAAAAAAATATATATATATATATATATTTATTTTTCCCGCAACTTGGGTCAAAATATAAAATATTCTATGGACTTGAGATGCCTCTCAGCAAATAGCTTGGGGTGTTTACTTTCCAAAATGGGGTCATTTGGGGGGGTTTTGAATTGTCCTGGCATTTTATGCACAACATTTAGAAGCTTATGTCACACATCACCCACTCTTCTAACCACTTGAAGAAAAAGCCCTTTCTGACACTGTTTGTTTACATAAAAACATATTATTTTTTTGCAAGAAAGTTAAGTTGAACCCCCAAACATTACATATTTTTTAAAAACAAAGGCCCTACAGATTAAAATGGTGGGTATTGCAATTTTTTTTCCCCACACAGTATTTGCGCAGAGTTTTTTCAAACAAATTTTTTGGGGAAATAATACACTTTTTTTTATTTTAAAGCACTAAAACACACTATATTGCCCAAATTATTGATGAAATAAAAATGATGATCTTAGGCCGAGTACATGGATACCAAACACGACATACTTTAAAATTGCGCACAAACGCGCAGTGGCGACAAACTACATACATTTTTAAAAGCCTTTAAAAGCCTTTACAGGTTACCACATTAGATTTACAGAGGAGGTCTGCTGCTAAAATTACTGCCCTCGATCTGCCCTTCGCGGTGATACCTCACATGCATGGTGCAATTGCTGTTTACATATGACTCCAGACCGACGCTTGCGTTCGCCTTTGCGCAAGAGCAGGGGGGGACAGGGATGCTTTTTTTTTTTTATATATATTTATTTCGCTTTTTTTATTTTATTTGTTTAGGCCCCATGCACACGAGAAGCAAATGCAAACTCATCTAAACACAAGTTTTCAAACGCAAAAACCGGCGTTTAAAACGCCCGTTTTTGCCGCGAATTTCGCGGCGTTTTACCGCGTTTGCGTTTATAAGCATTTGGTTAAGAAACATCATAAGACCCTCCCTAAGCTCAAAAAACAATATTATTTAACCATTTCAGCTATTTTGTGAGACCAGAGCAGCTGAGAGAGCAGCAGTGTACGTGTATTTAGCGTGTCACTTGCCACGTCACCTGGCCACGTCACCTGCCACGTCACCTGGCCACATCACCTGCCACGTCACCTGGCCACGTCACCTGCCACAAGTTGTGGATTGTCCACTGGCCACGTCACCTGCCACATCAACTGGCCACGTCACCTGCCAAGTTGTGAATTGTCCACTTGCCACATCACCTGGCCACGCCACCTGCCACAAGTTGTGGATTGTCCACTGGCCACGTCACCTGGCTATGTCACCTGCCACGTCACCTGGCCACGCCACCTGCCACAAGTTGTGGATTGTCCACTGGCCACGCCACCTGCCACGTCAACTGGCCACGTCACCTGCCACAAGTTGTGGATTGTCCACTGGCCACGTCACCTGCCACATCACCTGGCCACGTGACCTGCCTCAAGTTGTGTATTGTCCACTTGCCACGTCATCTGCCATGTCACCTGGCCACCCCACCTGCCACAAGTTGTGGATTGTCCACTGGCCACGTCACCTGGCCACGTCACCTGCCGCAAGTTGTGGATTGTCCACTTGCCATGTCACCTGGCCACGTCACCTGCCACATCACCTGGCCACGTCACCTGCCACAAGTTGTGGATTGTCCACTGGCCACATCACCTGCCACGTCAACTGGCCATGTCACCTGCCACAAGTTGTGGATTGTCCACTGGCCACGTCACCTGCCACAAGATGTGGATTGTCCACTGGCCGCGTCACCTGGCCACGTCACCTGCCATGTCACCTGGCCACATCACCTGCCACGTCACCTGGCCACGTCACCTGCCACAAGTTGTGGATTGTCCACTGGCCACGCCACCTGCCACGATAACTGGCCACGTCACCTGCCACAAGTTGTGGATTGTCCACTGGCCACGTCACCTGCCCACAACCTGCCAAGTTGTGAATTGTCCACTTGCCACGTCACCTGGCCACGCCACCTGCCACAAGTTGTGGATTGTCCACTGGCCACGCCACCTGCCATGTCACCTGGCCACGTCACCTGCCACAAGTTGTGGATTGTCCACTTGCCATGTCACCTGCCACGTCACCTGCCACAAGTTGTGGATTGTCCACTGGCCACGTCACCTGCCACAAGTTGTGGATTGTCCACTGGCCACGTCACCTGCCATGTCACCTGGCCACATCACCTGCCACGTCACCTGCCACAAGTTGTGGATTGTCCACTGGCCACGCCACCTGCCACGTCAACTGGCCACGTCACCTGCCACAAGTTGTGGATTGTCCACTGGCCACGTCACCTGCCACATCAACTGGCCACGTCACCTGCCAAGTTGTGAATTGTCCACTTGCCACGTCACCTGGCCACGCCACCTGCCACAAGTTGTGGATTGTCCACTGGCCATGCCACCTGCCACGTCACCTGCCATGTCACCTGGCCACGTCACCTGCCACAAGTTGTGGATTGTCCACTTGCCATGTCACCTGCCACATCAACTGGCCACGTCACCTGGCCACATCACCTGCCACAAGTTGTGGATTGTCCACTGGCCACGTCACCTGCCACATCAACTGGCCACGTCACCTGCCAAGTTGTGAATTGTCCACTTGCCACGTCACCTGGCCACGCCACCTGCCACAAGTTGTGGATTGTCCACTGGCCACGCCACCTGCCACGTCAACTGGCCACGTCACCTGCCACAAGTTGTGGATTGTCCACTGGCCACGTCACCTGGCCACATCACCTGGCCACGTCACCTACAACAAGTTGTGGATTGTCCACTTGCCACGTCACCTGCCTCAAGTTGTGTATTGTCCACTTGCCACGTCATCTGCCATGTCACCTGGCCACCCCATCTGCCACAAGTTGTGGATTGTCCACTGGCCACGTCACCTGGCCACGTCACCTGCCGCAAGTTGTGGATTGTCCACTTGCCATGTCACCTGGCCACGTCACCTGCCACATCACCTGGCCACGTCACCTGCCACAAGTTGTGGATTGTCCACTGGCCATGTCACCTGCCACGTCAACTGGCCATGTCACCTGCCACAAGTTGAGGATTGTCCACTGGCCACGTCACATGGCCACGTCACCTGCCATGTCACCTGGCCACGTCACCTGCCACGTCACCTGGCCACGTCACCTGCCACAAGTTTTGGATTGTCCACTGGCCACGTCACCTGCCATGTCACCTGGCCACATCACCTGCCAGGTCACCTGGCCACGTCACCTGCCACAAGTTGTGGATTGTCCACTGGCCACGCCACCTGCCACGTCACCTGCCACAAGTTGTGGATTGTCCACTGGCCACGTCACCTGCCACATCAACTGGCCACGTCACCTGCCAAGTTGTGAATTGTCCACTTGCCACGTCACCTGGCCACGCCACCTGCCACAAGTTGTGGATTGTCCACTGGCCACGCCACCTGCCACGTCACCTGGCCACGTCACCTGCCACAAGTTGTGGATTGTCCACTTGCCATGTCACCTGGCCACATCACCTGCCACGTCACCTAGCCACATCACCTGCCACAAGTTGTGGATTGTCCACTGGCCACGTCACCTGCCACATCAACTGGCCACGCCACCTGCCACAAGTTGTGGATTGTCCACTGGCCACGCCACCTGGCCACGTCACCTGCCACAAGTTGTAGATTGTCCACTGGCCACGTCACCTGGCCACGTCACCTGCCACATCACCTGGCCACGTCACCTACAACAAGTTGTGGATTGTCCACTTGCCACGTCACCTGCCTCAAGTTGTGTATTGTCTACTTGCCACGTCATCTGCCATGTCACCTGGCCACCCCACCTGCCACAAGTTGTGGATTTTCCACTGGCCACGTCACCTGGCCACGTCACCTGCCACATCACCTGGCCACATCACCTGCCACAAGTTGTGGATTGTCCACTGGCCACGTCACCTGCCACTTCAACTGGCCACGTCACCTGCCACAAGTTGTGGATTGTCCACTGGCCACGTCACCAAGCCACGTCACCTGCCACAAGTTGTGGATTGTCCACTTGCCATGTCACCTGGCTACGTCACCTGGCCACATCACCTGCCACGTCACCTGGCCACGTCACCTACAACAAGTTGTGGATTGTCCACTTGCCACGTCACCTGCCTCAAGTTGTGTATTGTCCACTTGCCACGTCATCTGCCATGTCACCTGGCCACCCCACCTGCCACAAGTTGTGGATTGTCCACTGGCCACGTCACCTGACGCAAGTTGTGGATTGTCCACTTGCCATGTCACCTGGCCATGTCACCTGGCCACGTCACCTGCCACAAGTTGTGGATTGTCCACTGGCCACGTCACCTGCCACGTCAACTGGCCACGTCACCTGCCACAAGTTGTGGATTGTCCACTGGCCACGTCACCTGCCACATCACCTGGCCACGTGACCTGCCTCAAGTTGTGTATTGTCCACTTGCCACGTCATCTGCCATGTCACCTGGCCACCCCACCTGCCACAAGTTGTGGATTGTTCACTGGCCACGTCACCTGGCCACGTCACCTGCCGCAAGTTGTGGATTGTCCACTTGCCATGTCACCTGGCCACGTCAGCTGCCACATCACCTGGCCACGTCACCTGCCACAAGTTGTGGATTGTCCACTGGCCACATCACCTGCCACGTCAACTGGCCATGTCACCTGCCACAAGTTGTGGATTGTCCACTGGCCACGTCACCTGCCACGTCACCTGGCCACGTCACCTGCCACAAGTTGTGGATTGTCCACTGGCCACGTCACCTGGCCACGTCACCTGGCCACATCACCTGGCCACGTCACCTGCCACAAGTTGTGGATTGTCCACTGGCCACGCCACCTGCCACGATAACTGGCCACGTCACCTGCCACAAGTTGTGGATTGTCCACTGGCCACGTCACCTGCCACATCAACTGGCCACGTCACCTGCCAAGTTGTGAATTGTCCACTTGCCACGTCACCTGGCCACGCCACCTGCCACAAGTTGTGGATTGTCCACTGGCCACGCCACCTGCCACGTCACCTGGCCACATCACCTGCCACAAGTTGTGGATTGTCCACTTGCCATGTCACCTGCCACGTCACCTGCCACATCACCTGGCCACGTCACCTGCCACAAGTTGTGGATTGTCCACTGGCCACGTCACCTGCCACGTCACCTGGCCACGTCACCTGCCACAAGTTGTGGATTGTCCACTGGCCACGTCACCTGCCATGTCACCTGGCCACATCACCTGCCACAAGTTGTGGATTGTCCACTGGCCACGCCACCTGCCACGTCAACTGGCCACGTCACCTGCCACAAGTTGTGGATTGTCCACTGGCCACGTCACCTGCCACATCAACTGGCCACGTCACCTGCCAAGTTGTGAATTGTCCACTTGCCACGTCACCTGGCCACGCCACCTGCCACAAGTTGTGGATTGTCCACTGGCCATGCCACCTGCCACGTCACCTGCCATGTCACCTGGCCACGTCACCTGCCACAAGTTGTGGATTGTCCACTTGCCATGTCACCTGCCACATCAACTGGCCACATCACCTGGCCACATCCCCTGCCACAAGTTGTGGATTGTCCACTGGCCACGTCACCTGCCACATCAACTGGCCACGTCACCTGCCAAGTTGTGAATTGTCCACTTGCCACGTCACCTGGCCACGCCACCTGCCACAAGTTGTGGATTGTCCACTGGCCACGCCACCTGCCACGTCAACTGGCCACGTCACCTGCCACAAGTTGTGGATTGTCCACTGGCCACGTCACCTGGCCACGTCACCTACAACAAGTTGTGGATTGTCCACTTGCCACGTCACCTGCCTCAAGTTGTGTATTGTCCACTTGCCACGTCATCTGCCATGTCACCTGGCCACCCCATCTGCCACAAGTTGTGGATTGTCCACTGGCCACGTCACCTGCCGCAAGTTGTGGATTGTCCACTTGCCATGTCACCTGGCCACGTCACCTGCCACAAGTTGTGGATTGTCCACTGGCCACGTCACCTGCCACGTCAACTGGCCATGTCACCTGCCACAAGTTGAGGATTGTCCACTGGCCACGTCACCTGCCATGTCACCTGGCCACGTCACCTGCCACAAGTTTTGGATTGTCCACTGGCCACGTCACCTGGCCACATCACCTGCCAGGTCACCAGGCCACATCACCTGCCACAAGTTGTGGATTGTCCACTGGCCACGCCACCTGTCACCTGGTCGGACTTTTCTATGCCGTGTACACATGGTCAGACTTTTCCACGGGAAAGCCTCCGTAGGAATGTCAACCGTATGTACGCGGCATTAGGAGCAAAATCACTCCTCCGCCCCTAATGCCCCCATGCTTCGGCATATATGCTCTTTTTTGAACTGTGGTGGTGAAATCACCTCCTACAGCATTGGAGTCGCGGCTTTATATATATCGTGGGAGCAAACGCTGTTGCTGTCACGCTAAATAAATCCGCGCTGCAACTGAATGGCGTACCTGCTAAGCAAATGATGGTTAACATTAAAACAAAGTAACATTCCAGTATAACAGTAAGATCATACCATACCTGCAAAGCAAATACCAATAAAAAAAACATAGTAAAAAAGAAAACATTTTTTAACGCAACCTGTGCCTAAAATATATATATATATGCCGAAGCATGGGGGCATCCTCCCGCAAAAAAGTTATGCCGCGTACACACGGTCGGACTTTTCTATGCCGCGTACACACGGTCGGACTTTTCTATGCCGTGTACACATGGTCAGACTTTTCCACGGGAAAGCCTCCGTAGGAATGTCAACCGTATGTACGCGGCATTAGGAGCAAAATCGCTCCTCCGCCCCTAATGCCCCCATGCTTCGGCATATATGCTCTTTTTTTTTACTGTGGTGGTGAAATCACCTTCTACAGCACTGGAGTCGCGGCTTTATATATCGTGGGAGCAAACGCTGTTGCCGTCAAGATAAATAAGTCCGCGCAACAGCTGAATGGCGTACCTGAAAACAGTAAAGTAAATGACATACCTGAAAAGCAAGCATGAAAAAACATAACAACAATAAAACTTTGCAGAATAGAATACAGTAAAAAAGAGAAGAACAATAAAGAGAGAATAGAGAGGGAGAGAACAATAAAACGACAACTATTTTTGTTTTTTTTTATTTTTGAAAGCCGACCGCTGGCTGAAAAGAATGATACCAAGATGATGCCTAAACCCGCAGGCATCATTCTGGTATAACCATTCAAAGTCCAGCAACATACCAGTACGTTGATGGTTCTTGTTGGACATGTATTGTAACCTTTTTTTTTCATGCAGCCTGTTGGCTGAACGAAAAAAAGATTGATCGGTGGGTATGCCCACCATTAGAATACCTCCCTTCATCCACCCACTTCTAATGATGGGCATACATGCACCATTTATATATGCCGAAGCATGGGGGCATCCTCCCGCAAAAAAGTTATGCCGCGTACACACGGTCGGACTTTTCTATGCCGCGTACACACGGTCAGACTTTTTTATGCCGTGTACACATGGTCAGACTTTTCCACGGGAAAGCCTCCGTAGGAATGTCAACCGTATGTACGTGGCATTAGGAGCAAAATCGCTCCTCCGCCCCTAATGCCCCCATGCTTCGGCATATATGCTCTTTTTTGAACTGTGGTGGTGAAATCACCTCCTACAGCATTGGAGTCGCGGCTTTATATATATCGTGGGAGCAAACGCTGTTGCTGTCACACTGTAACTGTAAAACTTTTCGGTTCCAGGTTTGGGTCTCTCAAAATGCGATGGCATCTTGGGAGACCCTGTGTAAGTGAGCCTAGCCTGTGAAATGTTTTACCCTACACTAATAATTAACTTGTGTGTGGAAGCGTTCAAAACATTCACCAATACAAAGACCAGGATCGGCAGGACATTGGGGACAAAAATAACGGGTGTCACGCCTAAATCCACGCTTGCTACAGACACGACATCTTCTTTGGGGGGCTCGTTGGGTAAGGGTACTCTCGAGGGCATATGAAAAATGCCTCTCATGCAGTCGGCTTATTGCATTTGGTAGGGGATGGTGAGGTACAGTACCGCCTGGATACAGGAGTTCTGTGATGATATCCTTCTGGAATTGAAGGAAGGATCCGTTCTGTCCTGAAGCTCTGTACAAGACAAAAGCATTCAGTAGAGCCAATTGAAATAAATGCAGAGACACTTTTTTGTACCAGCGTCTCGTCTTACGGGCAATATGATACGGCGCCATCAACTGGTCGTTGAGGTCCACCCCTCCCATATTTTGGTTATATTCGTGGACACGTTGAGGGTAAGGCCCAGAAAGGTCTTAAATTCGGAAACCTCAATAGGTTTCCATTCTTTGGCAAGGAGGGTCTGGGGATTAGCGGCGATGTAGGTACCAGCATATAAATTACTCTGGTCCACAATAGATCTATAGAGATCATCCGTGAAATACAGCGAATAAAAATCAAGTGCCATAAAATTAGCTGTATCCACCTGAATACCGGGTTGGCCAGTGAATGGGGGAAGTACGGGTGCTGCAGAAGTGGTGGGGACCCAATCAGGATAGGCGAATTCTGCAGGAAGGGCACTATGGGCACGACGGGCCTGTCTTTGTCTTCTTCTTGGTGGCAGCGGGACACTACTTGTGCTTGCCACCTCGCCAGCTTGAACTGCACTTATGGGACTCGCCACGTCTTACTGCAGTGCTGGATGAACGACCAGGGTGTACTAGGCCGCTGGTGCTTGCCAATCCACCAGAAGGAATAGCGGCGCTAGTACTGGCTCTCTGCTCCATACAAGGGACCTGCGGTTCTTGCTGCTCAACAACATCAGAATGGGGTCGGGTACGCCTGGCCTTAGCAGGGACCACAACTCCATCGTCAGAGCTATCTGTCGTAAATAGGATCGTATTCTGAGCCAGATTCTGTCAGATGCGTGACCTCCTCTTCTTCACTATCTGTCATGCTCAGGATCCTAAGAGCCTCTTCACCAGTGTACATTCGCTTTGCCATTTTGGGCTCTAAATTTAGTGGTACACTGGTGATGATTCACAGGTAAAAAAAGCACCTGACTATAGAAAGGAAAATGTAGAAAACGCTTCGGAAAAAACTGTTAGCGATCGCAGGGATCAGGCCTGTCTCTGCGAACGCTGCAGTTATGTGTCTTGTGTTTTTGAAGTGACAGTGCCTGATCGATACTGCACTTGGGTGGGTTGGGCTGGGCAGAGGGGGAAAACGCAGGTGCTAGCGGGTATCTGGGCTGATTCCGCTAACAATGCGTTTTTGGGTACCCTAAACTGCTGGGTACGCTAGTATAGATCTGATCAGATCAGGTATCGATCTGTTCAGATACTATACCACTAAGGGAGGTGGAATGCTTTGCGAGTGGGTGTAAGCGGTACTGGCACTAACCTAACGCTGCCTGGGGCGACGCAGACCCTGACTGACGCTAAAATTAAATTTATATCACCCGCCGGGCGATCAGGGGGTTAAACCTTTATTGGGTTATATACGGCGGGTGCCCTGATGCTATAAACAGCAAACTAACCAGCGTCAACCGTAACACTTATACGGTGATCACTGGTGAAGGGGTTAACTAGGGGGCAATCAGGGGTTAAAAACTTTATTTATGGGGGTACTTAACGCTATAGAACCTGGCGGCGAACCTAAAAAAAAACTAACTGCCTAGCGGCAACAGTGACACTAATACAGCGACCAGAAAAACGATCGCTTAGTGACACTGGCAATAGGGGGTGAAAGGGTTAACTAGGGCGGTGATTAAGGGGTTAAACCTTTATTAGGGGGGGTAGGGGGCTACCCTGGACCTAAAGGGGGCTAAGACTAACTGCCCTAACACTTTTTTCTGTCACACTGACACTAAATGCAGTAATCAGAAAATAAATGATCACTGCATTCAGTGACACTGTTACAGGAGACTGGGGGGGGGGGGTGATCGGCGGTGACTGGGGGGGGGGGGGGGGTTAAATGTGCCTATGTGTGCTGGTGTAAGTGTCCTGTTGGTGCAACTTACTTGTGTGATGTCTTCTCTACGCAGTGGTGGTCGATATGACCACCACGAGGAGAGATCACACACTTCCTCCTTCCTGTGTTTACACTAAACACAGGAAGAGGCGGGGGGCGCTGGCATTGGCTGAGAGCGATCGCAAGGGGGTGGCTGAAAACGAACAGCCGCCCTCTCATCCCGGATCGCTTCTGCAGCCAACGGAACCGCCGCATGTACCCGATCGGACCCCCGACCCACGTCTAGGCAGGCACGTACAGGTACGTTGATGTGCCTGTCCGTGTCATTCTGCCGACGTATATGTACATGCGGCGGTCGGCAAGTGGTTAAAATTTTTTTTTTTTTTTTAATTTTTTTTTTTGCTGACATGTCCAGCGCCGCCGCGTGTGTGTCTTCCTCCGCTCCCCTACTGAGCCAGCCACCTGCGATCGGCGAGCCTCAGCAGAGCTCAGCCTGTGCCTGTGACACTGCACTGTGTGATGATGTGACGTCAGTCACGTCACACACAGTACTTTCAGTTTCTCCGCGCGGGCGGCGCGGCTCAACTTCTGCACCTGTGACCTGCTGCCTTAATGCCCACATCAGTCCTCGCTCTGTCTCCAGAATCGGGTGCGGCATAGAAACAGGTGCGTGTCCACCGCGGCATAATAGTAACAACAGGTGCGAGGGGGGTGTCCATCGCCGGCCGCGGCAGGCATAATAGGAACAGGTGCGGGGGTATCCACTGTGTGCCACCAGTGAGAAGAATGTCTCACCCCCCCACCCCCTCTCTCTCTGTCTCACCCCCTCCCTCTGTCACCCCCCCTTCTGTCACACACTCCCCCTCCATCTCTGTCTCACCCCCTTCCTCTATCACCCCCCTCTCTGTCACACCCTCACCCCCTCCCTTTCTATCACCCCCCTCTCTGTCACACCCCCACCATCTCTGTCTCACCGCCTTCCTCTGTCACACCCTCACCCCCTCCCTTTCTGTCACCCCCCCTTCCCTCCATCTCTGTCTCACCCCCTCCCTTTCTGTCACCCCTCTCTGTCACACCCTCACCCCCTCCCTTTCTGTCACCCCCCTCTCTGTCACACCCTCACCCCTCCCTTTCTGTCACACCCCCACCCCCTCCATCTCTGTCTTACCCCCACCCCCTCCCTTTCTGTCACCCCCCTCTCTGTCTCACCCCCTCCCTTTCTGTCACCCCCCCTCTCTGTCACACCCCCACCCCCTCCATCTCTGTCTTACCCCCACCCCCTCCCTTTCTGTCACCCCCCTCTCTGTCTCACCCACCCCCTCCATCTCTGTCAGACCCCCACCCCCTCCATCTCTGTCTCACCCCCTTCCTCTGTCACACCCTCACCCCCTCCCTGTCACCCCCCTTCCCTCCATCTCTGTCTCACCCCCTTCCTCTGTCACCCCCTCATCCCCTCCCTTTCTGTCACCCCCCTCTCTGTCACCCCCTCACCCCCTCCCTTTCTGTCACCCCCCTCTCTGTCACACCCTCACCCCCTCCCTTTCTGTCACCCCCCTCTCTGTCACACCCCACCCCCTCCATCTCTTTCTTACCCCCACCCCCTCCCTTTCTGTCACCCCCCTCTCTGTCTCACCCTCACCCCCTCCCTTTCTGTCACCCCCTCTCTGTCACACCCCCACCCCCTCCATCTCTGTCTTACCCCACCCCCTCCCTTTCTGTCACCCCCCTCTCTGTCTCACCCCACCCCCTCCATCTCTGTCAGACCCCCACCCCCTCCATCTCTGTCTTACCCCCTCCCTCTCTGTTCCACCCCACCCCCTCCATCTCTGTCACACCCCCACCCCATCCATCTCTGTCTTACCCCCACCCCCTCCATCTCTGTCTTACCCCCACCCCCTCCCTCTCTGTCACACCCCCACCGTCACCCCCTCTCTGTCTCACCCCACCCCCTCCATCTCTGTCTCACCCCCTCCATCTCTGTCTCACCCCACCCCCTCACCTGCACTCTGTACCCACCTGCACTGTGCACCCATCCCTCTGTACCCCCTTCACCCACCTGCACTGTGCACCCATCCCTCTGTACCCCCCTGCACCCACCTGCATCTACCACCCACCTGCACTGTGCACCCATCCCTCTGTACCCCCCTGCACCCTCCTGCATTCTTCACCCTGCACTCTGTACCCACCTGGACCCTGAACCCACCACCCACCTGCACTCTTCACCCACCTGCACTCTGTACCCACCTGCATCTACCACCCACCTGCACTGTGCACCCATCCCTCTGTACCCACCTGCACCCTGTACCCACCTGCACCCTGAACCCATCTGCACTCTGTAACCATCTGCACTCTGTACCCACCTGCACCCACCACCCACCTGCACTGTGCACCTATCCCTCTGTACCCCCCTGCACCCACCTGCATCTACCACCCACCTGCACTGTGCACCCATCCCTCTGTACCCCCCTGCATTCTTCACCCTGCACCCACATGCACCCTGAACCCACCTGCACTCTGTACCCACCTGCACCCTGAACCCACCACCCACCTGCACTCTGTACCCACCTGCACTCTGTACCCACCACCCACCTGCATCTACTGCCCACCTGCACTGTGCACCCATCCCTCTGTACCCCCCTGCACCCACCTGCATTCTTCACCCTGCACTCTGTACCCACCTGCACCCACCACCCACCTGCACTCTGTACCCACCACCCACCTGCATCTACCACCCACCTGCACTGTGCACCCATCCCTCTGTACCCCCCTGCACCCACCTGCATCTACCACCCACCTGCACTGTGCACCCATCCCTCTGTACCCCCCTGCATTCTTCACCCTAGCACTGCGGCAGGCTGGGGGACGACGGCATGAGAGGCACGTAATGCTCTACTGCCTATCCTGCTGGGGGGGGTGACACCATGTTTCACCGCACCGGGTGACACCAACCCTAGTGACGCCACTGCCTAAACGACCTACCTTCTGGAGCCTGAACGGCCCACCCTTCTGGAGCCTGAACGGCCCACCTTCTGGAGCCTGAACGGCCCACCCTTCTGGAGCCTGAACGGCCCACCCTTCTGGAGCCTGAACGGCCCACCCTTCTGGAGCCTGGACGTGGTCGGGCCCACTGTGGTAGTGCCTGATCGGTCCACTCTGCTGGAGCCTGATCGCCCCAATCTCCTGGAGCCTGAATGGCCCACTCTTCTGGAGCCTGAATGGGAGTGTCGCACTCTGCTTGAACCTGAACGGGAGTATCGCACTCTTCTGGAGCCTGAACAGGGGTGTTGCACTCTACTGGAGCCTGAACAGTCCACTCTGCTGGAGCCTGGACGTGGTCGGCCCACACTGGAGCCTGAAAGGCCCACTCTGGTAGTGCCTGATCGGTCCACTCTGCTGGAGCCTGATCGCCCCAATCTCCTGGAGCCTGAATGGCCCACTCTTCTGGAGCCTGAATGGGAGTGTCGCACTCTGCTTGAACTTGAACGGGAGTATCGCACTCTTCTGGAGCCTGAACAGGGGTGTTGCACTCTACTGGAGCATGAACAGTCCACTCTGCTGGAGCCTGGACGTGGTCGGCCCACACTGGAGCATGAAAGGCCCACTCTGGTAGTGCCTGATCGGTCCACTCTGCTGGAGCCTGATCGCCCCAATCTCCTGGAGCCTGAATGGCCCACTCTTCTGGAGCCTGAATGGGAGTGTCGCACTCTGCTTGAACCTGAACGGGAATATCGCACTCTTCTGGAGCCTGAACAGGGGTGTTGCACTCTACTGGAGCCTGAACAGTCCACTCTGCTGGAGCCTGGACGTGGTTGGCCCACACTGGAGCCTGAAAGGCCCACTCTGGTAGTGCCTGATCGGTCCACTCTGCTGGAGCCTGATCGCCCCAATCTCCTGGAGCCTGAATGGCCCACTCTTCTGGAGCCTGAATGGGAGTGTCACACTCTGCTTGAACCTGAATGGGAGTATCGCACTCTTCTGGAGCCTGAACAGGGGTGTTGCACTCTACTGGAGCCTGAACAGTCCACTCTGCTGGAGCCTGGACGTGGTCGGCCCACACTGGAGCCTGAAAGGCCCACTCTGGTAGTGCCTGATCGGTCCACTCTGCTGGAGCCTGATCGCCCCAATCTCCTGGAGCCTGAATGGCCCACTCTTCTGGAGCCTGAATGGGAGTGTCGCACTCTGCTTGAACCTGAACGGGAGTATCACACTCTTCTGGAGCCTGAACAGGGGTGTTGCACTCTGCTGGAGCTTGAACGGGAGTGTCACACTCTGCTGGAGCCTGAACCTGTGCGACACACTCTTCTGGAGTCTGAACGTGGGCGACACACTCTTCTGGAGTCTGAACGGGGGCGACACACTCTTCTGGAGTCTGAATATTGACGACACACTCTTCTGGAGTCTGAATGTGGGCGACACACTCTTCTGGAGTCTGAATGTGGGCGACACACTCTTCTGGAGTCTGAATGTGGGCGACACACTCTTCTGGAGTCTGAATGTGGGCGACACACTCTTCTGGAGTCTGAATGTGGGCGACACACTCTTCTGGAGTCTGAACGTGGGCGACACACTCTTCTGGAGTCTGAATGTGGGCGACACACTCTTCTGGAGTCTGAACGCGGGCGACACACTCTTCTGGAGTCTGAACATTGGCGACACACTCTTCTGGAGTCTGAACGTGAGTGTCACACTCTTCTGAAGTCTTAACAATTTCTTCCAACTTTTTGGCAATCTTCACTCCCAAAAAAGCTGCACCCCTCCTATTTAAGTGCAGTCCATCTCTTCTATAGAGCCGGTAACCAACCGCAAAGTCAGACCAGTTCTCCATGAATCCAAACTTCTCTTCTCTGCACCAGATCCTCAGCCACTTGTTAAGCTCTCTAAGCTCCTGCTGCCTTTGTGGTGTGGCTTGAGGTGCAGGCAGTATTTCTGAAAATACTGCCTTGGAGGTCCTTTTTTTCAACATAGTCCCTATGTCCCTGAAATCATTTTGTAGAATGCTCAATCTTCCTCTAACTTTGTCATGGGTACCAATATGTACCAAGACAGCTGGGTCCTCCCCAGCCCCACGTAACAATCTGTCCATGCGATCTGCAATGTCTCGAACCCGAGCGCCTGGAAAACAACATACTTTTCGGAGTTTACAGTCTTTGTGACAGATTTCCCTCTCTGTCCCTCTAATAGTTGAATCCCCTACCACCAGTATCTGCTTATCCTTTCTTGTAACCTTGCTCCTATCTTTACCGGGAGAGATGTTTCCAGGGTCCCCCTGGCATTTTGTTAGAGTCGCAATGTCTGGTACAGCCCCAATGTGCACATCACACTCTACTGGAGTTTGCACATAAGCATCATACTCTGCTGGAGTCTCAACATTAGCGTCACACTCTTCTGGAGACTGAATGTGAATGTCACACTCTTCTGGATTCTGTACGTGAGCGTCACACTCTTCTAGAGTCTGAATGTGGGTGACACACTCTTCTGAAGTCTGAGCGTGGGCGACACACTCTTCTGGAGTCTGAACGTGGGCGACACACTCTTCTGGAGTCTGAATGTGGGTGACACACTCTTCTGAAGTCTGAGCGTGGGCGACACACTCTTCTGGAGTCTGAACGTGGGCGACACACTCTTCTGGAGTCTGAACGTGGGCGACACACTCTTCTGGAGTCTGAACGTGGGCGACACACTCTTCTGGAGTCTGAACGTGGGCGACACACTCTTCTGGAGTCTGAACGTGGGCGACACACTCTTCTGGAGTCTGAACGTGGGCGACACACTCTTCTGGAGTCTGAACGTGGGCGACGCACTCTTCTGAAGTCTGAATGTGGGCCACGCACTCTTCTAAAGTCTGAATGTTGGCGATACACTCTTCTAAAGTCTGAACGTTGGCGATACACTCTTCTAAAGTCTGAATGTTGGCGATACACTCTTCTAAAGTCTGAACGTTGGCGATACACTCTTCTGGAGTCTGAACGTGGGCGACGCACTCTTCTGGAGTCTGAACGTGGGCGACGCACTCTTCTGGAGTCTGAACGCGGGCGACGCACTCTTCTGGAGTCTGAACGCGGGCGACGCACTCTTCTGGAGTCTGAACGCGGGCGACGCACTCTTCTGGAGTCTGAACGCGGGCGACACACTCTTCTGGAGTCTGAACGCGGGCGACACACTCTTCTGGAGTCTGAACGCGGGCGACACACTCTTCTGGAGTCTGAACGCGGGCGACACACTCTTCTGGAGTCTGAACGCGGGCGACACACTCTTCTGGAGTCTGAACGCGGGCGACACACTCTTCTGGAGTCTGAACGTGGGCGACACACTCTTCTGAAGTCTGAATGTGGGCTACACACTCTTCTGAAGTCTGAATGTGGGCAACACACTCTTCTGAAGTCTGAGTGTGGGCGACACACTCTTCTGGAGTCTGAGTGTGGGCGACACACTCTTCTGGAGTCTGAGTGTGGGCGACACACTCTTCTGAAGTCTGAATGTGAGCGACACACTCTTCTGGAGTCTGAATGTGAGCGACACACTCTTCTGGAGTCTGAATGTGGGCGACACACTCTTCTGGAGTCTGAGCGTGGGCGACACACTCTTCTGGAGTCTGAACGTGGGCGACACACTCTTCTGGAGTCTGAACGCGGGCGACACACTCTTCTGGAGTCTGAACGCGGGCGACACACTCTTCTGGAGTCTGAACGCGGGCGACACACTCTTCTGGAGTCTGAACGTGGGCGACACACTCTTCTGGAGGCTGAGTGTGGACGACACACTCTTCTGGAGTCTGAACGTGGGCGACACACTCTTCTGGAGTCTGAACGTGGGCGACGCACTCTTCTGGAGTCTGAACGTGGGCGACGCACTCTTCTGGAGTCTGAACGTGGGCGACGCACTCTTCTGGAGTCTGAACGTGGGCGACGCACTCTTCTGGAGTCTGAACGTGGGCGACGCACTCTTCTGGAGTCTGAACGTGGGCGACGCACTCTTCTGGAGTCTGAACGCGGGCGACACACTCTTCTGGAGTCTGAACGCGGGCGACACACTCTTCTGGAGTCTGAACGGGGGCGACACACTCTTCTGAAGTCTGAATATTGACGACACACTCTTCTGGAGTCTGAATATTGACGACACACTCTTCTGGAGTCTGAGTGTGAGCGACACACTCTTCTGGAGTCTGAATGTGGGCGACACACTCTTCTGAAGTCTGAATGTGAGCGACACACTCTTCTGGAGTCTGAATGCGGGCGACACACTCTTCTGGAGTCTGAGTGCGGGCGACACACTCTTCTGGAGTCTGAATGCGGGCGACACACTCTTCTGGAGTCTGAACGCGGGCGACACACTCTTCTGGAGTCTGAACGCGGGCGACACACTCTTCTGGAGTCTGAACGCGGGCGACACACTCTTCTGGAGTCTGAACGCGGGCGACACACTCTTCTGGAGTCTGAACGCGGGCGACACACTCTTCTGGAGTCTGAACGTTGGCGACACACTCTTCTGGAGTCTGAACGTTGGCGACACACTCTTCTGGAGTCTGAGTGTGGACGACACACTCTTCTGAAGTCTGAATGTGGGCGACACACTCTTCTGAAGTCTGAATGTGGGCGACACACTCTTCTGGAGTCTGAATGTGGGCGACACACTCTTCTGGAGTCTGAGTGTGGGCGACACACTCTTCTGGAGTCTGAGTGCGGGCGACACACTCTTCTGGAGTCTGAACGCGGGCGACACACTCTTCTGGAGTCTGAACGCGGGCGACACACTCTTCTGGAGTCTGAACGCGGGCGACACACTCTTCTGGAGTCTGAACGCGGGCGACACACTCTTCTGGAGTCTGAACGCGGGCGACACACTCTTCTGGAGTCTGAACGCGGGCGACACACTCTTCTGGAGTCTGAACGTTGGCGACACACTCTTCTGGAGTCTGAACGTTGGCGACACACTCTTCTGGAGTCTGAGTGTGGACGACACACTCTTCTGAAGTCTGAATGTGGGCGACACACTCTTCTGAAGTCTGAATGTGGGCGACACACTCTTCTGGAGTCTGAATGTGGGCGACACACTCTTCTGGAGTCTGAGTGTGGGCGACACACTCTTCTGGAGTCTGAGTGTGGGCGACACACTCTTCTGGAGTCTGAATGTGGGCGACACACTCTTCTGGAGTCTGAATGTGGGCGACACACTCTTCTGGAGTCTGAGTGTGGGCGACACACTCTTCTGGAGTCTGAATGTGGGCGATACACTCTTCTGGAGTCTGAACGTGGGCGACACACTCTTCTGGAGTCTGAACGTGGGCGACACACTCTTCTGGAGTCTGAATGTGGGCGACACACTCTTCTGGAGTCTGAGTGTGGGCGACACACTCTTCTGAAGTCTGAATGTGGGCGACACACTCTTCTGGAGTCTGAATGTGGGCGACACACTCTTCTGGAGTCTGAACGTGGGCGACACACTCTTCTGGAGTCTGAACGTGGGCGACACACTCTTCTGGAGTCTGAACGTGGGCGACACACTCTTCTGGAGTCTGAACGTGAGCCACGCACTCTTCTGGAGTCTGAACGTCCTTTTCAATCCTGCTCACTGTGGCAGGCCTGCCATGTGAGCTGTGTCTGCAGTAAATCTCGCCTTCATCTGCAATAAACAAAGAGGAATTGGATTTAGCATCTTTACCTACATTTCATATATTTTTCTTTATACAACATAAAATTATGAAGAAAAAAGATCAAAGCTCCACTGCCGGGGACAAAAAGTAAACCCGACATGACAGTGACACAGGAAAAACTGTTGTTGGCCTTTGTAAAAAAAATGCTGGTTGCCTGGAGGTTATGCTGACCCACTAAAATTCCATGATTGGAGGCCAGCAACAAGTATTTTTAGCAGTATAATAAAACAGCATCTACCAAACATAGGCTAAAAGTAAATAGTGGCTGAGCATTTTATCTTGCTGCATTTCTAAAAAAATTTACTTCTGTATACAGCCCCCCTAAATACATACCTAAACCTGATCATGATCCAGCAATGTGCACAAGAGCCAATGCTCTCTTGCTCCTCGCTGGCTCAAAAAATAAACGTTAAAAAATGCAAATGCTCTAAAAAAAAAATGCTATTGCAAAAACGTTGAAAAACTCACTGCAAAGCTACTAGCGTTTTTATAACGTTATTATAACGTCCAGTGTGCACGAGGCAGCTTGTTATATTTTTTTCTCAGCATTGCACAGAGCAGGTAAAAAATAAAAGAACAAGCTTTACCATCACTATAATGTATGGCAGTGTTTCTCAACTCCAGTCCTCGAGGCGCCCCAACAGGTCATGTTTTCAGGATTTCCATTATTTTGCACAGGTGACTTGATCAGTTTCACTGCCTTAGTAATTACCACAGCCGTTTTATCTGAGGGAAATCCTGAAAACATGACCTGTTGGGGCGCCTTGAGGACTGGAGTTGAGAAACACTGATGTATGGCATTGGTTTAATGATCTGTGTCTTGTAGAACGACTCCTATTGTAAGTGGAAAGACATTCTCCGCCTACAATGGCTTGCTACATGTGCAGCTAAAAAACAGTCTCCCTGGAATATTTGTTTTTGAAATTTTGGTAACTATTCATATGTGGGTAACAAGGGGTTAAACATGTATGTTGGGTTCTTTTCTTTTCATATTGTAAATCTCTGCCATCTTGCTGGGTGGCACTGAGGTCATCAGTCCAGCCTGTAATAAGTGGCATGAAAGATTTGTTAAAAAAAAAAAAAAGGCAGTTAGCAGGTGGCAGTTGGAAAAAGAAGGGGGGGGGGGGGGGGGTGGGGGGACTTGGCTCAGGGTAATCAGATCTAAAAATAGCTGCTTGCTCAGAATGTTGTTTACAAGACAAAAGCCAGCAATGTCTATGGCCATCCCTATACATGTGTACATATTGTCATCGATGAGGGGAAAAAGAATCCAATGAAAGTGTTTTGTATTTATCAATATCCATAAATCTTACCAGCGCTGTGTTCTTTGTTCCGGCGTGTTCCATCGGCTTTACTGCCGGCATCAAAACATCTGATAACGGATCTGAAGCAGCGACTTACAAATCGCTGTGCC
Organism: Rana temporaria; assembly: GCF_905171775.1. Classification (NCBI taxonomy): domain Eukaryota; kingdom Metazoa; phylum Chordata; class Amphibia; order Anura; family Ranidae; genus Rana; species Rana temporaria. The sequence continues at coordinate 34,322,581 of NC_053501.1, read as the reverse complement.
CTGCGCATTTTGGTGGGCTTCTTGCTTGTAGGATGTACAAGCTGTTGTTGGTTGATAGCTCCTTCCATAGCGGGGCTTCCTCTGGTTGGTTTCTCAATGTTGTTATCTTGAGAAACAATCTGTTTACTTTTACGTTGTCTCATTATGAAGATATAATAAGAAACGCTTTAAATCTGAGAAATCGCAATAAAACTGAATCGATTAAAACCGAATCCAATCAAATAGCAAGAGAAAACTGGACAAAGAGAAGAACACGTCTTCACTGTACAGGAAATAACTCAGCTACTGATTCCTCACCTCCGCTCAGCCTTATATTGGGTCAGGCGATGACATCACAGTGGGCTCTTCATGTCTCAGCAAAAAAAAATAACTGACGATATTTCTTAAAGGAGCCTCGTCCTTTTTTTGTGAGCTTTGTGAATTGAGCCTGTAGGCTTAGTCTACAGATGTAATAGGGATTTATCTCCTGTAATAACAATGTTTTTTCCGGAAAGTGACAGTTATTGTGAATGAGATTTAACTCTTTCACTGCCAAACTATATTGTTCATTTGTTTCAACCCTTAACCACTTGCAGACCACCCGCTGTCATTTTATGTTGGTACTTTGAAGAGGAATTCCATTGTTATGGTAGCAGCTAGCTGCCATAACCCTGGTATCCTTTTCTTCAGCGAGCGGTCCTCTTTCAGATAAAAGTAGTCTCTGCGACGGATTCGCCACAAGAAAACTTTTATAGGTGGCGGGAGAGTGCCCCCCCTCCTGTCGCTTACCAGTGCCCTCCACTGCTTACCGGATGCTGTCGGTAGTGGCGGAGGCGATCACATCCTCCTGCTGGCTTGGTAGGGAGATGAGTGAGGGGAAGATGACCCCCCACCTGTCACCATATCAAACATCACTTCTGCCCAATGCTCTTAAAGAGACTTTTTTTTTTTTTTTTAAATGACACTTCATTTTTATTTTTTTATTGCATTTTAATGTAAATATGAGATCTGAGTTCTTTTTGACCCCAGGTTTCATATTTAAGAGGACCTGTCATGCTTTTTTTCTATTACAAAGGATGTTTACATTCCTTGTAATAGGAATAAAAGTGACACAATTATTATTATTTTTTTTTAAGAACAGTGTAAAAAAATGAAATAAAAGTTTAAATAAATAATAAAAATAGTAAAAAAAAATGTAAAGGCGCCCCGTCCCGTCGAGCTCACGTGCAGAAGCGAACGCATACGTGAGCACCGCCCGCATATGAAAACGGTGTTCAAACCACACATGTGAGATATGGCCGCGATCGTTAGAGCGAGAGCAATAATTTTAGCTCTAGATTTCCTCTGTAACTCAAAACATGCAACCTGTAGAATTTTTTAATCGTCACTTATGGAGATTTTTAAGGGTAAAAGTTTGTCGCCATTCTGCGAGCTACCCGGCCGCTGTCTGAATCTGTATGTCACAAACTATCACGGAATAGGACTCGGGTACACGGCAAAGTGATTCTGCAATGGGCACTGTGAGGTCTGGCTGCAATGGGCACGGTGAGGTCTGGTTGCAATGGGCAATGTGAGGTGTGGCTGCAATGGGCAATGTGAGGTGTGGCTGCAATGAGCACTGTGAGGTGTGGCTGCAATGAGCACTGTGATGTGTGGCTGCAATGGGCACCGTGAGGTCTGGCTGCAATGGGCACCGTGAGGTCTGTCTGTAATGGGCACAGTGAGGTCTGGCTGTAATGGGCACCGTGAGGTCTGGCTGCAATGGGCACCGTGAGGTCTGGCTGCAATGGGCACCGTGAGGTCTGTCTGTAATGGGCACAGTGAGGTCTGTCTGTAATGGGCACAGTGAGGTCTGGCTGTAATGGGCACAGTGAGGTCTGGCTGTAATGGGCACAGTGAGGTCTGGCTGTAATGGGCATAGTGAGGTCTGGCTGCAATGGGCACAGTGAGGCGTGCAAATGGGCATTGTTGAACCTCTTTTGCATTGCCTGCACCCGAGTTGTCTGCAACGAAGGATATTCATCTGGGTTCCCACCTGGAGCGACTATTCCCTTTTCCCCTGCTGCATTCTCACCCTAGGCTTATATTCGAGTCAATACGTTTTCCCATTTTTTTGTGGTAAAAGTAGGTACCACGGCTTATATTCGGGTCGGCTTATACTCGAGTATATACGGTAGTTAGTGATTGTAAAGGACTCTATCTGACTTGCTGCAGCTTCTATGCAGATAGATACAGAGATAGATATAGATAGATAGATACACACAGAGATAGATAGATACAGAGATAGATAGATACACAGATAGATAGATAGATACACACAGAGATAGATACAGAGATAGATAGATACAGAGATAGATAGATACAGAGATAGATAGATACACACAGAGATAGATACAGAGATAGATAGATACAGAGATAGATAGATACACAGATAGATAGATAGATAGATACACACAGAGATAGATACAGAGATAGATATAGATAGATAGATACACACAGAGATAGATACTGAGATAGATTTTTTTTTGTTACTGGCTTTGGGGGAGGGGGGGCGGCGCCCATGCGTCCCCTATGGACGGGCCGCCACTGGTGCCACCAGGCCAGTCTGAGGGGGGGGGGGTCATTTCTGTAACGGGGAGTTGATGTAAGGTGTCCCCCTTGATGATTGCTCCACTTTTACCACTTCTAACTGTAATTTGCTGTTATATATCCCTAGCACTATGTGCTTTCATATCTGTCTTCTCTATATATAATACACTCTTCAACTGTGCTTTAAAATGCATGATTTTCCCTATTATGAACAAGAAAATAATCACGTTATGCTGTTGGGCTGGTATAAAAATGCTATGGGGCTGGTATGACATTTTTTCCAGGGCTGGTTTTTACTCCCAGTCCGGCCCTGCCTGTGGTAAAGACGGCCCTGGTCCTGGGTCCTTCACCCCTCTATCTGTCCTGGGTCCTTCACAGGTCATGCACCCCTCTATCTGTCCTGGGCCCTTCACAGGTCATGCACCACTCTATCTGTCCTGGGTCCTTCACAGGTTGTGCACCCCTCTATCTGTCCTGGATCCTTCACAGGTCATTCACCCCCTATCTGTCCTGGGTCCTTCACAGGTCATACACCCCTCTATCTGTCCTGGGTCCTTCACAGGTCATTCACCCCCTATCTGTCCTGGGTCCTTCACAGGTCATACACCCCTCTATCTGTCCTGGATCCTTCACAGGTCGTGCACCCCTCTATCTGTCCTGGATCCTTCACAGGTCATGCACCCCTCTATCTGTCCCGGATCCCTCACAGGTCATGCACCCCTCTATCTGTCCCGGATCCTTCACAGGCCGTGCACCCCTCTATCTGTCCTGGATCATTCACAGGTCACGCACCCCTCTATCTGTCCCGGGTCCTTCACAGGCCGTGCACCCCTCTATCTGTCCTGGATCATTCACAGGTCGTGCACCCCTCTATCTGTCCTGGATCCTTCACAGGTCGTGCACCCCTCTATCTGTCCTGGGCCCTTCACAGGTCGTGCACCCCTCTATCTGTCCTGGATCCTTCACAGGTCGTGCACTCCTCTATCTGTCCTGGATCCTTCACAGGTCATGCACCCCTCTATCTGTCCTGGGTCCTTCACAGGTCATGCACCCCTCTATCTGTCCTGGATCCTTCACAGGTCATACACCCCTCTATCTGTCCTGGGTCCTTCACAGGTCGTGCACTCCTCTATCTGTCCCGGATCATTCACAGGTCATGCACCCCTCTATCTGTCCTGGATCCTTCACAGGTCGTGCACCCCTCTATCTGTCCTGGATCCTTCACAGGTCGTGCACCCCTCTATCTGTCCTGGATCCTTCACAGGCCATGCACCCCTCAATCTGTCCTGGGTCCTTCACAGGTCGTGCACTCCTCTATCTGTCCCGGATCATTCACAGGTCATGCACCCCTCTATCTGTCCTGGATCCTTCACAGGTCGTGCACCCCTCTATCTGTCCTGGATCCTTCACAGGTCGTGCACCCCTCTATCTGTCCTGGATCCTTCACAGGTCGTGCACCCCTCTATCTGTCCTGGGTCCTTCACAGGTCGTGCACTCCTCTATCTGTCCCGGATCATTCACAGGTCATGCACCCCTCTATCTGTCCTGGATCCTTCACAGGTCGTGCACCCCTCTATCTGTCCTGGATCATTCACAGGTCGTGCACCCCTCTATCTGTCCTGGGTCCTTCACAGGTCATGCACCCCTCTATCTGTCCCGGATCCTTCACAGGTCGTGCACCCCTCTATCTGTCCCGGATCATTCACAGGTCATGCACCCCTCTATCTGTCCTGGATCCTTCACAGGTCGTGCACCCCTCTATCTGTCCTGGATCCTTCACAGGTCGTGCACCCCTCTATCTGTCCTGGATCCTTCACAGGCCATGCACCCCTCAATCTGTCCTGGGTCCTTCACAGGTCGTGCACTCCTCTATCTGTCCCGGATCATTCACAGGTCATGCACCCCTCTATCTGTCCTGGATCCTTCACAGGTCGTGCACCCCTCTATCTGTCCTGGATCATTCACAGGTCGTGCACCCCTCTATCTGTCCTGGGTCCTTCACAGGTCATGCACCCCTCTATCTGTCCCGGATCCTTCACAGGTCGTGCACCCCTCTATCTGTCCTGGGTCCTTCACAGGTCGTGCACCCCTCTATCTGTCCTGGGTCCTTCACAGGTCGTGCACCCCTCTATCTGTCCTGGATCCTTCACAGGTCGTGTACCCCTCTATCTGTCCTGGATCCTTCACAGGTCGTGCACCCCTCTATCTGTCCCGGAGGGGCTCACTTTCTGGCTCTGCCACTCACGTCCAGCATCTACATGGTTAAGCACGAGGCCTCGCCCCGTCCTTTTCCTCCCCCGGGGCACACCCCCCTTCCCAGATCAGCTGACTCTCTAAGACCGGGGGCGTAGTTAAGGAACAGGGGCTCGGCTTTCCTGTTCACCGATTGGCGCCGGATACTCACGTCACCTGCTGTCTCTGCCGGTCACGCCCACCCGGTGACGCAGCCGAAGGCCTGGCGTTTTGTTTGCGTAGAAGGAGAGAGAGGAAAAAAACCCTTGTGATAGCGGCGGCGGCCGAGGAGAGCGGCGTGAGAGAGAAGTACCGGCTACGTATTGCGTCACCGACCACCGCGGCCTAACTTTCACCTCATAGCACTTAGTGACCTACTCCCGGGCCGAGAAGGAGGGATACCGCCGGCTTTGTCGGGCTTTTGTTACCGGAGTGGGATTACAACCTCCAGCAGGAGCAGGCCTCAGTGTCTGGGCGACCAGCACCGACACCGCGCTTGACGGAACTTCGGACACCTCCTTGCCCCGGCTGGCATGGAGGGAACAGTGGTCACCGACAAGAAAAGGTGAGCGGATCCCCCCCACCCCTCTGTGTATGACCTGCCGGACAATCACACCCCCTCCGCCTGGGCAACGCTCTAGGGGGCGCCACTGAGCAGCTCGGGGATCGATAGGAATTACCAATAATATAAGATCAGGACAGACTGGCCCGATCACTGATCACCTATGCAGACTGGCCCGATCACCTATGCAGGCTGGCCCGATCACTGATCACCTATGCAGACTGGCCCGATCACCTATGCAGGCTGGCCCGGTCACTGATCACCTATGCAGACTGTCCCGATCACCTATGCAGGCTGGCCCGATCACTGATCACCTATGCAGACTGGCCCGATCACCTATGCAGACTGGCCCGGTCACTGATCACCTATGCAGACTGTCCCGATCACCTATGCAGACTGGCCCGATCACCTATGCAGGCTGGCCCGATCACCTATGCAGGCTGGCCCGATCACTGATCACCTATACAGACTGGCCCGGTCACTGATCACCTATGCAGACTGTCCCGATCACCTATGCAGACTGGCCCGATCACTGATCACCTATGCAGACTGGCCCGATCACCTATGCAGGCTGGCCCGATCACTGATCACCTATACAGACTGGCCCGGTCACCTATACAGACTGGCCCGATCACTGATCACCTATACAGACTGGCCCGATCACCTATGCAGACTGGCCCGATCACCTATGCAGACTGGCCCGATCACCTATGCAGACTGGCCCGATCACCTATGCAGACTGGCCCGATCACCTATGCAGACTGGCCCGATCACCTATGCAGACTGGCCCGATCACCTATGCAGACTGGCCCGATCACCTATGCAGACTGGGCCGATCACCTATGCAGACTGGGCCGATCACTGATCACCTATGCAGACTGGCTCGATCACTGATCACCTATGCAGACTGGCCCGATCACTGATCACCTATGCAGACTGGCCCGATCACTGATCACCTATGCAGACTGGCCCGATCACCTATGCAGGCTGGCCCGATCACTGATCACCTATGCAGGCTGGCCCGATCACCTATGCAGGCTGGCCCGATCACCTATGCAGACTGGCCCGATCACTGATCACCTATGCAGGCTGGCCCGATCACTGATCACCTATGCAGACTGTCCCGATCACCTATGCAGACTGTCCCGATCACCTATGCAGACTGTCCCGATCACCTATGCAGACTGGCCCGATCACTGATCACCTATGCAGACTGGCCCGATCACCTATGCAGGCTGGCCCGATCACTGATCACCTATACAGACTGGTCCGATCACCTATGCAGGCTGGCCCGATCACTGATCACCTATACAGACTGGCCCGGTCACTGATCACCTATGCAGACTGTCCCGATCACCTATGCAGACTGTCCCGATCACCTATGCAGACTGTCCCGATCACTGATCCCCTATGCAGACTGTCCCGATCACCTATGCAGACTGTCCCGTGTCATAAGTGATCAATTATAATAATTGCATGACTGATACAGGTGTTAATCCCCCCCCCCCCCCCCCCATATCGGCATTGAATTGTTCCTTGTCTGTTCTGCAATCCATACTTTCAATCTATTTCAGAGTCCTCCCTGAAAATATGAACCTGAAAATAGGAGTGTAAATTTTCCCCAATATAAGCTAGTCTTACTAATATTATTGATCATTGATCGCTCCCAATATCCTCCCTGACGAAATGAATCGGATTAATATGTGCTGCTTTGTATGGTCAGGGATGGCCTTGGAAGGGATCAATAATATTGAGTTGACTGATAAGGTTGTACCCCATGTCCTCCAATATCGCCCTTGAATTGCTCCTCACCTGGGATCAGTATTATCCATCACTCTCAATGTCATCCCTGAAAAGATAAAGCTGCAGATAGGAGTGTAAATCTCCCCCAATATCAGCCTGCCTTACAAATCATTTTTATTGATTACTGATCTCTCCCAATGTCATCCCTGATCGTATGAAGCAGATTGTTTTGTGTTGCTTTATCAGGGATAACTAGAGGGATCCATGATCAATAATACTGATTGCAGGTCAGATCAGATCCAGGACTGACACTGTGGAGGGATTCATTTGCACCCCAGAGTTCTGCTTCATGTTGTTCATGTTGTCGGATCGATCGATCGATGGATGATCAGTAATATTGATTCCTGAAAAGGTAAAGCCAACACTGGTCATATACACCCCAGAGTTCTGCTTCATGTTGTCGGGGATCGATCAATGATCAGTAATATTGATTCCCGAAAAGGTAAAGCCAACACTGGTCATATACACCCCAGAGTTCTGCTTCATGTTGTCGGGGATCGATCAATGATCAGTAATAATTATTACAGGCCAGGTAGTGCCCAGTCCAGGGTGTGCACTGGTCATTTACACTCCTATGTTCTGCTTCATATTGCCAGAGATATTGAGAAAAATCGGTGATCAATAATGCTACTCGCAGGACTGAGAGGGGTGTAAATAATTTCCCAATATTGGCCTTGAGTTGCTCCCTACCAGCCCAGCAGTCAGTGTTATTGATCTCTCACAATGTCCGTCCTGAAAACATGAAGCAGGAAATGTATGTATTTATTAGAGGTATTTATAGAACACAGACAATATACATATAGACCTCGTCCATACAAGGCGATTACATCCGTCCCCATGTTTTACCACCCCAGGGATGCCCAGGTGTTCCACGCATCTCTGTGCCAGCAGTCAATTGTTTTCTATTGCGATGCAGCGGCTGCACACACACTGCTGATTCCAATATGACATTGATGCAGGTACATGGTCCCCTCTTGGGTGTCACATTCAGAGCAGTGGCTGAGTCCCAATAGACATGAATGATGATGCCCACGTGGGGATGCATGGAACATCTGTGCATCCCCATGCCAGCAATGATCATCAAATCATTAGTGTGAACGAGGTCTTATTTTGCATTTACATCAGTCCATGTCCTCAAGGAGCTTGCAGTGCAAAGTCCTTAAGTCGCACACACGCACAGGATCATTTAGACAGGAGCCAATATCGGCCTGTCTTACTGATCACATATAAAGCAGAATGTGTTCTTCTCTATATGGTCAGGGATGCCCTTGGGATCATGGATCAATAATAATATTAAGGGCAGGATCAGTAAAGAGTAATTCAATAGTGATATGGTGGGAAATGAACCGCCCTGATTGATCAGTAAGGGGTGATATTGGGGGGAAATTATTTCCACTCTTCATATTCAGGATGACATTGAGAAGGATCAATAATGATTGCCGATAAGGAGTCATTGTGCACTGATATTATTCCACGGAATGGAGTGGGATGATTAATATTGGTTTGTAGGTCGTGCAAGAACCAGTTCAGATAAAGTATTTACTCTCCCTATTGAGTTTGATCAGTGACCAATAATATTGATTTGTGGAGATGAGGGTCAATCCAGGGCCGGTATTGGGGGCATTATCAACACATCTGAATCCTGATGCATAACATTGCGTTCAATAAAATTGATTGCAAAACTGTTAAAGCTGACCATACACTGTACAATCTCCATCACCTACGTAATGTAAGTGTCTGTGTAATACGAAGGAGAAAACCTTTACAATCCAATGTCTTTCCAGTTACGTGAGCTTGTATATTCTGATTATAGTGTGTATGGCTGCTCTAAGGAACAATTCAGCACTGATGTTGGAGGCATTGTTTACATGGAGTGGCATCGGTGATCAATAATATTGGTTTTGTACGGTAAACAAGACCCAGTTGCATTCCTGATTCATATTATTGGGGGCGGGGATTAATAATAATAGTATGGCGTAGGGTTGTCCCGATACCACTTTTTTAGGACCGAGTACAAGTACCGATACTTTTTTTTATGTACTCGCCGATACCGAATACCGATACTTTTTTTTATGTACTCGCCAATACCGATACTTTTTTTTTAAATGTGTCCCCCCGTGTAGCAGCCATTGTCCCCCCGTGTAGCAGCCATTGTCCCCCGTACCTACTGTTATCACCACGGCGGGGAACATTACAGACAGCGTTCGTTTGAACAGCTGTTTTCCCCGCTGCGCATAGACACTCCCCCTTGGACGGATCTGTCCAATCGCGAGCAAGGGGGAGTGTCTATGTGACTCTCCCCTACTATTTTAGTATCGGGGGTATTAGCGGGAGTACGAGTACTCCCGCTAATACTCCATATCGGTCCCGATACCGATCCCGATACCGATACTGGTATCGGGACAACCCTAGTATGGCGGGTACAGAATGATTCAGAGATCGCTTCTTCATTTTGAGTTGGATCCGTGATCACTAAAGATTTTTAGGGTAATCAAAGAGCAATTGAGGGCAGATATGGGGGGGGGGGGGGGATAATTATACTTCTACTTCCTGATTTATATTGCTAGTGATGACTTTGGGTGGGATCAATAATATTTTAGGGCAGGTAAGGACCATATCAGAGTTGTCATAACATTGTGGGATCGGTGATCAATAATATTGATTGCAGTGCAAGCAATGACACATTCAGGACTGATATTGTAGAAAGGATTTGCGGCTCTATTTCCCACTTCATAGTACACTCCGTACCACGAGCCGAAAATCATTTGTCGTCAATAACAATAGATCTAGGGCAGGAAAGGGCCAGTTCAGGGCTGTTGGAGGTTTCCTGCCCTTGAACAGAACCAGTGATCAATGGCAGGGGCATTGCTAGGTCTACAAAAGATCTGATGCTAGAACCCATAGCAGTGAAGTAAAGAGTCATACGGTTGGGCGGACATACACATGTGTCCTCTGTCCCCTGCACCCCACCACACAAACAGAGTGGGGTAGATTCAGGTATCTCCGCCTAAAGTTACGGCGGCGCAGCGTAGTGTATTTACGCTACGCCTCCGCAACTTACAGGAGCAAGTGCTGTATTCAGAAAGCACTTGCTCCGTAATTTGCGGCGGCGTAGCGTAAAAGGGGCCGGCGTAAGCGCGCGTAATTCAAATGATCCGGTAGGGGGCGTGAATCATTTAAATTAGGCGCGTTCCCGCGCCGAACGTACGGCGCATGCGCCATCCCTAAAATTTCCCGACGTGCATTGCGGTAAATGACGTCGCAAGGACGTCATTGGTTTCGACGTGAACGTAAATGGCGTCCAGCGCCATTCACGGACGACTGACGCAAACGATGTAAAATTTTCAAATCGTGACGCGGGAACGACGTCCATACTTAACATTGGCTGCGCCTCCTAATGGCAGGAGCAACGTTACGACGAAAACGACTTATGCAAATGACGTAAAATGCTACCGCTGGGCGCACGTACGTTCGTGAATCGGCGTAGGTATGTAATTTGCATACTCTACGCTGACAACTATGGGAGCGCCACCTAGCGGCCAGTGTCAGAATGCACCCTTAGATACGACGGCGTAAGAGACTTATGCCAGTCGTATCTTAGGCTAAAGTCGGCGTATCTAGCTTTCTGAATACAGAAAGTAGATACGCCCGCACAACTTAGAAATTACGCGGCGTATCTATGGATACGCCGGCGTATTTGCTCTCTGAATCTACCCCAATGTAGGTAGAACTCTCCGACCTTACACAGGTGTATAGCAAGCGGAGCATCTGAGATTGGCATCACAGAGCTGGATGGGGGCGGGAACTACGGAAGTTAACTTTTCACATTAACAGGCTGGTGATTGGTTACCAGGCAATCCTACCAACCAATCACCTGCTGTTTAATGAAAAAAGTTAACTCCTGCAGTTCCCGCCCCCATCCAGCCCTGTGATACTGGCCGCTCACCGCTGTCCAAAGAAGAAGACAGGGGTGAAAATCTCCAAGGCTGGGTGGCCACATTCAGCGGTGGGGTGCTGGGTGCTGACCTCTGCCCTAGAGACTCGGGGCTATGGGTCCCAGATTCAGGGCTACAGCCTCAATAGCTGCCCCCTAGCGGCGCCACTGATCAATAGTATTGATTGTATGTAGGGCAGCACAATGGCCTACAGAGCTTGTTCTTGGGTAAGATTTGCACCCATTTCCTGTTTCATAGTATTGAATAGGACCAGCCATCAATATTACTGATTTTAGGGCTGATATTGGGGAGATGACACCCCTATTTCCTGTTTGTTTGTCAGGGTGGAGAGTGGGATTGCTGAGCAATGATTGGAGGACACATGTAATGCTGCTATAGGGGTGGATGGTAATTGATCTTTAATGTATTTACTGGGAAGACAAGTTCCAGGCTGGTAATTGGGACAAAGTTGTATCTATGTAGCTTATTAGCTGGCATCTAGTATTTTAGGTATAAAAACAATTCTTCTAGTTGAGTGTATATATTCTAGGAGGTGGGATATTGTCACTCTCTGTATACATTTCCTTTATTTAGGGGTGATTTTTTTTTTTTTTTTTTTTTTAATGGCAGGTTTTATATTTGAAGTTGTAAATAACTTTTTCCCTGCTTTTGTTGATCAGCCTTCTAATGATTTCTGTTTGGCTCGGTGTTGCAGTGTTCTGCACCTCCTGTAGTGACTTGAGTGTAAATATTGTTTCCATTGTGCTTTTGTGGTTCATTGTCAAGTGATTGTATCCCAGTGTTGTGGTCAGTACAAGCCTCTAATATCTTTCTCTAAGTACCCTATGAGGGGGAGGGGGGGACTTGCACTATTCTGGCTGAGCTGCTTCTGTTCTCGGGGTTTGTATCTTGTGACCGTTCCACGTCGCCATTTTGTGGGGGTTGCCGGACATACAAGCTCTGCAACTCCGTCTGATTTGTTATCGGTGTCACCCATTGGTTAGAAGGAGAATGTAGTTTCCTTGGATCTTGCATTCTTCGTTCTGATGGGGGGGGGGGGGGGGGGGGGGAAGCTGCTGCTGCTGCTGCAGAATCTGTTCAGTTGTCAAGGCTTGTGCTTATATAGAGAGTCAGTGATTGAAAAGTGCTCAAGTATCTGTGTCAGGGAACACTGGGGGGAATTTACTAAGGGGGGATAGACTGTGTGCTTTACAAAGTGCAAGAGCAATGGCTCCCGAGCTTAGAAAATGAGGGAAAGCTCTGCTGACTTCAATCATCCAATCATGTACAAGCAAAAAGATGGGTCTTTTGTGTGTGCTTTTTTCTTGCACATGATTTGATATTCTTTGCAAAGTGAAGGTTCAGATCTGGATCAACTGCACAGCCTACTTGCCTTTAGTAAATCAACCCCAATGAGTCCGATTATTGGTTTGTTTTTGTTGTGAATATTGTCTATTTGTAGCTTTTTTTTTTTTTTTTCCATTTTGTTTTAACTAATCTACAATGGCCCAGATTCAAGAAGCAATTGCGCCTGTGTAACCATAGGTTACACAGCGCAATTGCTGACTTGCTCCGGCGTTACGAATGCTCCTGATTCAGGAACATCGTAACTCCGACTGCAGCCTAAAATCTGTGTGGCATAAGGCTCTTATGCCACGCAGATTTTAGGCTGGATTCTTGCGATGACCGCTAGGGGGCGCTCCCATTGTGCTCAGTGTATAGTATGCAAATTGCATACTAACACCGATTCACAATGTTGCGCAGGCCCTGCGTACGCAAGTTACGGAGTTTCCGTACGGCGTCTTTAGCGTAAGGCTGCCCCTTCTAATAGTAGGGGCAGCCAATGCTAAAGTATACACGCCGTTCCCGCGTCGTGAAATTTGAATTTCACGTCGTTTGCGTAAGTGATTCGTGAATGGCGCTGGACGCCATTCACGTTCACTTTGAAGCAAATGACGTCCTTGCGACGTCATTTGCCGCAATGCACGTCGGGAAAGTTTCCCGACGGAGCATGCGCTCTACGCTCAGCGCGGGAGCGCGCCTAATTTAAATGATTCCCGCCCCCTACGGGATCATTTACATTAGGCGCCCTTACGCAGGGCAAGTTTACACAGCGCCCCCGCAATTTACGGAGCTACTGCTCCGTGAATCGCGGGTAGCGCAGTAAATTTGCGGGGGCGCAGGGCAAAAACGCTGCCCTGTGCCTCCGTAAGAAAGGGGCAAATTCTAGCTGAATCTGGGCCAGTATTTATAAATACCTGAAATAAATAAATACATTTGACAGCTACACCTTTCTAAGCCCATAATAATGTTAGTTTGTGCTATTTCTTGTAAATATCTGAAATGTGTTCTCTTTATCTGTGCAATGTTAAAGGGGTTGTAAAGGTTCGTCTTTTATTTTCTAAATAGGTTCCTTTAAGCTAGTGCATTGTTGGTTCACTTACCTTTTCCTTCCATTTCCCTTCTAAATGTTTTTTTTCTTTGTTTGAATTTCTCACTTCCTGTTCCTCCTCAGTAAGCTTTCCACCATCATCTGAGCGGTGGAAAACCGCCGCCAATACTAGTAAAAAAATTAATAAAATAAAAATGCCATAAATCTATCACCTATTTTGTAGACGCTATACCTTTTGCGCAAACCAATCAATACGGTTATTGCGTTTTTTTTACCAAAAATATGTAGAATACGTATTGGCCTAAACTGAGGAAATTTTTTTTTTTTTTTTTTTTTTTTTTTTAATTGTGATATTTATTAAATAAAAAAGTAAAAAATTAGTCAATGCTTTTAGGCATCTAGACGTGGTAAAGATGACTTGCTGAAGTTCAAACCAAGCATAAGAAGGGGATTTAAGTGACTTTGAATGCGGCGTGGTTGTTGGTGTCAGACGGACTGGTCTAAGTACTTTAAAAACTACTGGGATTTTAAAGCACAACCATCTCTAGGGTAGTGGGTTTAAATGAAAAAGAGGAACTATCCAGTGAGCGGCAGTTGTGTGAAGGAAAATGCCTAGTTGATGTCAGAGGAGAATGGACAGACTCGTTGGAAATGATAGAAAAGCAACAGTAACTCAAATAACCACTTGTTACAACCAAGGTATGCAGAATACCATCTCTGAATGCACAACACATCGAACCTTGAAGCAGATGGGCTACAGCAGCAGAAGACCACACCGGATGCCATTCCTGTCAGCTAAGAACAGAAAACTGAGGCTAAAATTCGCACAGGATCACCAAAATTGGACATTAGTAGATTGGAAAAACATTGCCTGGTCTAGTGAGTCTGGATTTCAGCTGCAACATTCAGATGGTAGGGTCAGAATTTGGTGTAAACGACATAAAAGCATGGATCTATCCTGCCTTGTATCAATGGTTCAGGCTGGTGGTGGTGTAATGGTGTGGGGGGCATATTTTCTTGGAGCCTTTGTTGACCTTTCTGTAAACGGTAGATTTCTTTTGCGTAAGCATTTTTGTTCTGGAAATCACAGCAAAATAAATGACGACACATCCTGGTGTAACCAGAACTGAGAGCAACTCTAGAAATGAAGAGAAAATCCCCTTTAGTCCAGTTTGTGTTTTCATCATTGCATTACTAATCAATGTACAGGAAAACCTTGGTTTGAGAGCGTTTTGCAAGACAAGCAAAATGTTTTAATACATTTTGACTTGATATACAAGCGATGTCTTGATATAAGAGTAGCGTCATGTCATAACTGAGTATAAAAAAGAAGAGAGGAGCTGCTAAGTGTAGCAATGATCACATTTAATGAAGGTACAACATTTAGCAACTTATTGCTACTTAGGCCGCATTCACACCTGAGCGTAGCGTTTTCGGTAGTTTTTTCTGGCGTTTGGTCCCGTGTATTGGCGCGTTTGCATACAGCGTTGTCCGACGTTTTTGAACTTCGTCGTTTTTTTTTTTAGCCAATAGAAAAAATGCTCCTCCCTTTCATCATTTGTTGCTATGTTGGTAGATCTTCTTTTTTTTTATCTTCTTCCTGGGTGAATATTCTATTTCACAGAACAGATTAAAGCGACAAAACGCCCGTAGAAACGCTCGTTGTCGCGCTCAACGCTTGAATCGAGCGTTTCCATTAATTTCTATGGGAATAAAAACGTTCAAAAACGCCCCTTTCAGCCCGACAAAAAAGGGTCCAGAACTTGTTTGAGCTTCAGGCGTTCGGCGTCAGGCGTTTTGCATTGGAGATGTGAACATCTCCATAGAGAATAATGTATTTTTTCCCCTCTAGCGTTTTCTAGCTTCAGGCTACAAAACGCTCAGGTGTGAATGCCGCCTAAGGCTGCATTCACACCTGAGCGTTGGTCGTTTTTTCTGGCGTTTTGTCGCGCGTATTTGCGCGTTTGCATACAGCGTCGTGCGACGTTTTTGTACTTCGGCGTTTTTTATTTTAGCCAATAGGAAAAATGATCATCTTTTCATCACTTGTTGCTATGTTGGTAGATTTTTTTAATCTTCTGCATGGGCGACAAGTACTATTTATTAAAGCGACGAAACGCCCGTTGTCGCGCGATACGCTCAATTCGCGAGTTTCCCATTACTTTCTATGGGAAAAAAAACGCTCAAATACGCCCAAACCGCACGATACGCGCGACAAATAAAGGTCCGGGACTTGTTTGAGCTTCGCGCGACAGGCGTTTGGGCGTGAACAGTCACCATAGGGAATAATGTTAATTCTCCCCTCTGGCGTTTGTGAGCAGTGCGCTTCAGGCGTAAAAACGCCTAGGTGTGAATGGGGCCTGAGCACACCTGAGCGTTTTGTCACCTGAAGCGCGACGCTCAAAGACGCTAGAGGGGAAAAATAACATTATTCTCTATGGAGATGGTTCACATCTCCAACGCCGAACGCCTGAATTTCAAACCAGTCCCAGACCCTTTTTTGACGCGCGAATCGGGCGGCTTGGGCGTTTTCCATTGGTACCAATGACCTGTACAAAACTGCGGTAAAAATCGCCGCCGCAAATCGCCTACGCTAAGGTGTGCATGCAGCCTAAAGGACCGTACACACGGTCGGACTTACGGCCAACAAACTTCAAAATCAACAAGTTTTCACTTTTGTCCGATCGTGTGTACGCTCCATCAGACCAACTTTTTCTGGTTTAATCGGACAAAAAGTTTGGTCTGCAAACGGACAAACTTTACGACCATAAAAGTCCGATGGTGCCTAGTCCGACCGTGTGTACAGCAAGCCATCTGACTTTTGTCCGAAGTACAAACACGCATGCTCAGAACCAATGTTAAAATTAACCAACAATAGCAGAAGTTAACCAAAGGGTGGCGATAAAGAGCAGAAAAACCATGTGATGTTGGGAAAGTTTGCAGAAAAGTCCGAGTGTGTGTATGCTATGGGTGTGACCGGACAAAAATCCAAGGGAAAGTTTGTCGGATGTCCTACCATGTGTACGAGGCTTTAGAGGTGCCTCTCTTCTCTTTTATACCCTGTAAAAAAATAAATATTTGATATACAAGTGCTTTGGATTACAAGTAGGGTTGTCCCGATACCACTTTTTTAGGACCGAGTACAAGTACCGATACTTTTTTTTTCCAAGTACTCGCCCATACCGAATACCGATACTTTTTTTTAAATGTGTCCACGGATGCAGCCCTGTCCCCCCACTGATGCAGCCCTGTCCCCCCACATTTGCAGCCATGTCTCCCCATACCTAGATGCCGCCTAGTTAATCAGCGTGTGGAGAACATTACAGCTTTCATTTGAATAGCTGTGTGTTCCGCGCCGTGTATAGACACTCCCCCTTGCTCGGGATTGGACGGGTGATCTGCACTTTGATAGACAGATCACCCGTCCAATCCCGAGCAAGGGGGAGTGTCTATGCGCGGCGGGGAACAGACAGCTATTCAAATGAAAGCTGTAATGTTCTCCGCACGCTGATTAACTAGGCGGCGTGGTATGCGGCGGCGGGGAGGGGGGTAGTATCGGATCTGGCATCGGGGGCATTTGCGGGAGTACAAATGCTCAGTATCGGTCCCGATACCAATACTGGTATCGGGACAACCCTAATTGCAAGCATGTTTCTGGAACGAATTATACTTGCAATCCAAGGTTTTACTGTATATTAAAGTACTGCTAGCTAATTGCTATGAAACAATTCTTTCTATTTTAGTCTTAGAATGGCCTGTATCGTGTAGATCAGGTTTTGCATTGTTGGGCAGTTTTGCATGGCACATGGAGGTCATTATGATGCTATTTTAGACACTTGAGTCTCTGTTGGAGGTTAATAAGTACAGGGAGGAGCTCCAGTGTTGTAAAGGTTCTTTGTATTTCTCTGAGCAGACAGGTGACAGGAAGCTGCAGTAGTGAGTAATGGTGTCACCATGAGGGTCAATGAACTAAAAGTATTTAGGGGCCACCTCTGCACAGATTGAGACCACAGCCAATGTAAAGAATAAAAAAAGCATCTCAGACGGCAATACTTACCTTCATGTGCAGGGGAAGCGGCAACTTTGGCTGCAGAGCCTGGGGGATGACATAAGGCAGGGATATGCAATTAGCAGACCTCCAGCGGTTGTAAAACTACAAGTCCCATCATGCCTCTGGCTCTGAGTGTCATACTTGTGGCTGTCAGTCTTGCTATGCCTCATGGGACTTGTAGTTCTACAACAGCTGGAGGTCCTCCTAATTGCATATCCCTGACATAAGGTTTACTATAGGACAGCCAATGTTGGTAGTATGGACCTCCTTTTCTTTTACCAAGTAATGACAATGGTCCCAAAAATGTGTCAAAAGTGTCCGAAGTGTCTGCCATAATGTCGCAGTACCGAAAAAAATCGCTGATCGCCGCCATTACTAGTAAAAAAAAATATTAATAAAAATTCCATAAATATACCCCCTATTTTGTAAACGATATAACTTTTGCGCAAGCCAATCAAACGCTTATTGCGAATTTTTTTTTTTTTTTTTTTTTACGAAAAATATGTAGAATACGACGTATCGGCCTAAACTGAGGGGGGGGGGGAAACGTTTTTATATATTTTTGGGGGATATTTATTATAGCAAAAAGTTAAAAATATTCTTTTTTTTTTTTTTCAAAATTGTGGCTCTATTTTTGTTTATAGCGCAAAAACTAAAAACCGCAGAGGTGATCAAATACCACCAAAAGAAAGCTCTCTTTGTGGGGGGAAAAAAGGACACCAATTTTGTTTGGAAGCCACGTCGCACGACTGCGCAATTGTCAGTTAAAGCGACGCAGTGTCGAATTGCAAAAAGTGCTCTGATCTTCGACCAGCAATATGGTCCGGGGGTTAAGTGGTTAAAGTCAGCAGTGTGATCCTCTCTAGTCCTGTCATCGGATTCCCTTTTAAGTGGCTTGTTCAGATTAATCCAACTTCTATGAAGGCCAAAGTACAAGTGTGCAGGAGAAGCTTTCCTGCTGTCCATTGCAATGGCAGGTAAAGGGATATTTACCAAAGCTGGAGATTGGTTCTAGGGTTTATTGTCCAAGCTTAAAGTATGACTAAGAGCAAAACTTTAAGTTTGTATTTTTTTGGTTTGAAAAGTGTGGAGATTTTTTTTTTTTTTTTTTTGTGTTCTGTGCCATCGTTGAGATTCGCCCTCCTCTATTGGTCTTGTTTCTCATTGAAAGTGAAATGGGTTGTTCCCAGAAATGTAATAGAGGGGACATCTTCCAATGGCTACACTAGTTCTGGGGGTCCCCAAGGAATTCCCTTGATTTAAATGAATTTCCTCTCACTTCCTGTTTGTCTATGGGACAGGAAGTGGAGGGAAATCTCCACAATGGCATGCAGTGAAAAAAAGAATCTGACATGGTGTTATAACTTATTAACGTTCCTTGCTCTATCCAAAATTGGGGGAATAAAAGTTTTTCTTGTAGTTCTATTTTAAATGAACAAGCTTGAAGTTAGAAGCTGATTGGCTACCAAGCAAAGCTGCACCAGATTCTGAATGCTCCAGTTTTAGTAAATCTCCCCTGTAGTGTGAGATTTGTAACGTTTGGATTCTCCTGAATTTCCATATATACTTGAGTATAAGCCGAGTTTTTCAGCTTTTTTTATTTATTGTGCTGAAAATGCCCCCTCGGCCTATGCTCGAGTCACTTTTTTGCGCCTGATCTCCCAGACTTTGGAGACCTGGTACCGGCCCACTTGGCACACACGTAGCCCTACTCTTCCTCTACATGTGCGCAAAGTTTGTTGGCTGGGGAGCACCGTTTTTTTTTTTTTTTTTTTAAAGAGGAGGAACCCCTTCCATTGACTCCCATGTTAAACGTCAGTCTAGGCATGGGCACAGTGAGGCATGAAGATGATGGGCACAGTGAGGCATAAAGATGATGGGCACAGTGAGGCATGAAGATGGACACCCTAGGCTTATACTTCAATACGTTTTCCCATTTTTTTTTTTTTTTTTGTGGTAAAATTGGGTGCCTCGGTATATGCTTTAAGATTGGTTCAATCTGTGAAACTTCATACAATTCATGATTTGCCAAATCCCTAAAATGTGGGTCTCTCCATAGATTAGAGAGGTCTACATACCTGGGTGAGAATTGATCATTCTCCGACATTTCTGATTTATTCATTGCTAGTGGGCCTAAACTGTCAAAGGTGTGTGTGTGTGTGTGTGTGTATATATAAATTTAGGGCTGTGCAAATTACTTTTTAATTAATCGATTAATCTTTTAATTTTTTTGATTGATCAAAATCTTTTTGCTCGATTTTAAAATTCTTTTGATTGGTAGTCACCTCTCGGCTGACTTCTGGGCCTTCAGGGAGTTCCGTCGGAGATGCGGTGACATCACGAACACCGGCGGGGCTTGCCGTGTCCATCTGAAGGGCTCCTTTGCTGTGCCTTTATATCTGCATGCCGGCGGGACTTTACTATCTGCCACACACAAGGGCTGTTACACTTCCCTCTATCACTTCCCTCTATCAACCTTCATGGGACATCTACATGCCGACGGACTGATGTTAACCTCTCCTCATTTGGATTCAGCAGTGGTATCGTTGTACACATTTTTATACCAGTATCATACTTAGCTACATGTTTTTATGACTGCTTTTGGTACCGTTTGGTATTACTCGCACCATTTTTACAGTTTATGTAGCTACATCGATTTTATCTCCAGAGCAATATTTATTTTGTTACCTACTTGAAGACTATAAAAGTTTTAATGCTATTCCCATCGAGCGCTGCCTTTGTGTGTTTTTTGTATCCTGCTATCCATTTTTCCAGTGGTTGGTAGCTGCACTGGGAACCAGCCTGCAAGAAGGAGATCTGCTAAAAGTAGTTGGATCTGTATGTGCGTTATACATTTTGGAGAAAATTTGATCTCCACTTCATTCTAGTTTTGTATGAGGCCTTTAGGTGAATGTCATTTGCAGTTTCTGCCGGCTGTCTTGTTTATAACTTTCTTTTCTTTCCTCCTCTAATCGCACTTTGCTCTGTACATTGTAGCGTGCCTCTTACCCCAGTTTTCTGACTGCAGCTTTGTGAACTAATGAACAACAGATGACGGGTCATAAAAGGGGAGCTCTGAGCTGGCGTTGCAGTGTTGGCAGGCAGCCAGCGATCAGCATGCCATGTGAACGGGAGCCTCTTGTCGGCATGCTCAGTAGCTGGGAGATATCGGGAAGCCTACATTGTTTTGGAATTTCACTTGGCATGCCTTGTGTGGACTATTTTTTGAATTGGTTCTTTTGAGAAGCATTGCTACAATAGTTTGTTCATCATGGTGCCTGACCTTTATACTAATTGAGATGGTGGCTTTTCAGTTTGATCTTATTTCGAAGATTAAAGGGGTTGTAAAGAAAATGTTTTTTCACCTTAATGCATCCTATGCATTAAGGTGAAAAAACATCCGACGGTACCGCCCCCCCCCCCCCAACCCCCATTTTACTTACCTCACCCCTCGAAAGTCCCACACGCGTCCTTGTGATCCTCTTTGGTTCCCAGCCTGGCCGTTGATTGGCTAGGCTGGACGAATTGATGGCAGCGCAGCCATTGGCTGGCGCTGCTGTCAATCACATCCGATGATGCTGTGCGCCAGGGGGCGGGGCCGAGTGATAGTCGGCGGCTATGCCCGCCGCTGTATCACGGGAGCGCGCCCGCAAAAGCTTTCCACCATGCTCGCTCGAAGGTGGAACGCTTTTGCGAGGAGGAGCAGAGACAGCGGCCGAGGGACCCCAGAAGACAGGATTCGGGACACTCTGTGCAAAACAAGCTGCACAGTGGAGGTAAGTATAACATGTTGCAAAAAAAAATGTGCCTTTAGTGTTCCTTTAAGCCCAGGTTGGGCAGCGGGAATGAAGCTGCGATGTTCAGCTGAACACGATTTCACTCCCGCTTGTCAGTCCAGATTTCGGCCGCGCTTTCAGAGACCTCTGTGCAAGTATCCCATCAAGTCCAACCTATGTGTGTGATTGTATGTCAGTGGACAGATCCCGCTCTGAGGAGGCGGATCCATTTGTTTTATATGTATAGCTGCTGTCTTCACATTTATATACTGTTTAGAAAGTTGAGATCCTGTTAGATTTTCTCTTCCTGGTTAACACAGAGTGTGATGTCTGGGCATACAGCCAATATAGCTAACATTGCTGATTGGTGGAAAGGCGCACACACCCTCTCATCATAGGCAGAGACTCTCAGAGCTGTTTTGTAATGGGAGCTGCTCTCTGCTAATCTATTTTAGCAACCTCCTTTGACAAGACTCGGGCTGCTTTTGTCTAAAAAATCAAAAAACTTCAGGAGTTTTTTTAGGACTGAGTACAAGTACCGATACTTTTTTTTTATGTACTCGCCGATACCGAATACCGATACTTTTTTTTAAATGTGTCCCCAAATGCAGCCATGTCCCCAAACATATTGCAGCCATGTCACCCCGTATTTCCAGCCATGTCCCCCCCGTATTTCCAGCCATGTCCCCCCCGTATTTCCAGCCATGTCCCCCCCGTATTTCCAGCCATGTCCCCCCGTATTTCCAGCCATGTCCCCCCGTATTTCCAGCCATGTCCCCCCGTGTATCCAGCCATGTCCCCCATACCTACTGTTATGATGCCGCTGCCGCGTTAATCACCGCGCGGGGAACATTTTAGTCAGCTTTCGTTTGAATAGCTGTTTTCCCCACCGCGCTGTGTATAGAGAGTAGAGACACCCCCCCTTGCTCGCGATTGGACAGATTCGTCCAGGGGGGAGTGTCTATGCGCGGCAGGGAAAACAGCTATTCAAACGAAAGCTGACTGAAATGTTCCCCGCGCCGCGGTGATTAACGCGGCGGCGGGGGGTGGGATAGTATTCTATTTTAGTATTGGCGGTATTAGCGGGAGTACGAGTACTCCCGCTAATACTCGGTATCGGTCACGATACTGGTATCGGTATCGGGACAACCCTAGTTTTTACAGCGTTTTAGCGTTAAAAATGGCGCTATTAAAACGCTCTCCATGCATCTCAATGGACCCTTTCACACTGAGTCCTGCAAGCAGCATCTTTGGAGCAACTTTTGGGCGCTGAAAAAAACGCTCCAAAAACGGCCCTCTCCATTGAAATGAATCCAAAGCGCTGTAAACGCGCCTTACCCAGCATCTTAAAATGTATTATTATGCTGATATTGTTCAGTAGAAGCATTTGGGCTTTTTTTTATTTACATACGTAGACAGTGTGGCCACTATGGCTGATCAGGAGTTGATCTACCAATCGACTTCTGTTCACCCTCCTTGTCGGTATTTTCTTGGTTGACCAATCTATAGTCTGCAGTGCTGATCTGTGTGTTCTGGTGGCAGGAGGGTCTGGAAAGGATTTATTATAAAGTACAGTAAAATAATCTGTGCAGGAATTGTACGAGTGCCAGTACCGATACCTTAGAGGTTCAATTTGAGCCCGGACAAAACAAATGGCTCAAATCGCTGTGCACAAAACTGCGCGATTTTAACAGGAATGCAGTGTGATTCCATTTGGAATCGCATGCGGATCCCCCACTGCTTGTGTGAACCCAGGTTTGCCATATTGACTTCAGCCTGGGTTCATACAGGAGCGGTGGGTGCAACCGCATTCCTGTACAAATTGCATGGGATTCGAGCCCATTAATTTTGTATGGGCTCAAATCGCACGCAACAAAGTTATTGGTTTAGGTATCTAATTGCATGAATACAAGTAATCCTCAGGATCTGTGAAACCCTAGGATTTTATATGGTGACAGTACAGTTGCGATACAATTCAGTAGGAATCGGAGAGCCCTGCTTGTTGGTTTACAATAAAAAAAAAAAATTCTCCCGCTGTTTGTCACAGGTGTCATGTGATCTGTCAGTTCTGCTCACATCTAATGAGGTTCAAGGTCACTGAAGGTGTCTGTAGTAATTGTTATGCCGCGCGTCTCCAGTGTGTCATCGTGACTCATCAGCTCTTCTAAAGGGAAAGTGTTTTTTTTTTTTTTTTTTTGTCTCCTTTAATCTTTTTTTTTTTTTTTTTTTTTTTTTTTTTTTGCTTTAGTGTTTGTCTCCGTTTACATGAAAGTACTTTTATTTACGCTTACACACAATCGCACCTAATGTATTGATTTACTGATGGGTATTTCTGTTTTAAAAAAAAAAAAGTGTTTTAGAAGTGTATTACAAGCAGGGGTCTCAAACTTCCTAAACAAAGGGCCAGTTTACGGCCCTTCAAACTTTTATGTGCGGGGGGGAGGCACAGACTGTGGTCAGTGGCAGTAGAAAATGTCCTGCTGTCAGGAGTAAACCATGTCCCATCGTTGTCGGTGGGATGAATAGTGTCCCATCTTTGGTGTCGGTGGGATGAATAGTGTCCCATCGTTGGTGTCGGTGGGATGAATAGTGTCCCATCAATGGTCAGTGGTAGGAGCTATGCCCACTGTAGGGGGGGAATGGTTCAAGGGCCAAATAAAAGCAAAGGGCCCCATATGGCCCCAGGACTGCAGTTTGGAGACCACTGGTTTAGAGCATGCTCGCACACAGAAGCGAACGCATACGTGAGTAGCGCCCACTTATGTAAACGATATTCAAACCACACATGTGAGGTATCGCCGCCATTGGTAGAGCGAGAGCAATAATTCTATCCCTAGAACTCCTCTAACTCAAAACATGCAAACTGTAGAATTTTTTTTAAACGTTGCCTATGGAGATTTTAAAGGGTAAAAGTTTGTTGCCATTCCTCGGCGTAACATTATCTTTCAAAATTAAAAAAAAACAATTGGGCTAACTTTACTGTTGTCTTATTTTTAAATTTAAAAGTGTGTATTTTTTTTCCCCAAAAAAGTGCGCTTGTAAGACCGCTGCGCAAATACGGTGTGACAAAGTATTGCAACGACTGCCATTTTATTCTCTAGGGTGTTAGAATAAAAAATATATATAATGTTTGGGGGTTCTAATTAGAGGGAAGGAGATGGCAGTGAAATACACAGAACTGCTGTTTTGCTAATTGTAATGTAACCTGTAATGCCAACAGCCACCACAAGATGGCAGAAGGAAGCTGAGGCCTACAGAAGGCCGCAAAGCCGTGGCCTCAATTACCAGACGACCGGCCGGTAATTGAGGCCGCGGGTTTGTGGCCTTCTGCAGCCCTAAGCTTCCCCAGGCGCCAGGTCACAATTTCTTGTCGCAATTGCGATCGGGCGCCCGGATTTTGTCGAGGCCTGCTATAGCTGATGACTTTAAACATTAGGACACTTGTCTGTCCTGGAGTCCCGTAAAGTCGGCACCGCAGCTCATGTTTCCGTCAGGTGTTGCTGCCGCCATTGCGGGTAAGAGAACCCGGCAGTGTAGCATTTTGACTTCACACCGGGAACCCTACTGCACATGCGCAAAGCGCGCTGCGCCATCTCACTGGCCTGGCTGAAAGGGGGGGAAGGAGGGAGACTGAGCTGCTGATGTAACCCCCCCCCCCCCCAAAAGGAGCCAAATGTGGCACTGGAGAGAGGGGGTGAAAGTTCCACTTTTGTTAGTGGGAATGCAGTGTGAATGCATGGCAGACATGCCTCAAATACAAGATCTTTTCTCTAAAGACTGCGGGGAAAAACATTTGTTTTCTGAGAGCCGGAGTCTCCAAATTACTGCCAAATTTGTCCAGCTTCAAAGATATTTTCCAGCCCTCTGATGTAAGAAGGGACTCTTATTGCTATATAAAATGTTATATTCTATACTATCACCCCAAGGTGGGCACATGCGATCCCACAATGCATTTCGGTGCCTTGTTGACCTTGCCCACTTTGCCCTTGTTGACCTTGCCCACTTTGCCCCAAGGCTTCAGGGAGAAAAGTTGATATTGGTACTTGAATACTTTGCATGTCCGATTTTCTAGGCTGTTGGTTTGTTTTTGGGGGTAGGTAACAACACTTTGTGGATATGCTTGTTGGGTTTTACAGATTACTATATATGACATAGCAAACGTGTGCAACTGTCTTTCAAGAAAACCTTTTTACAAGGCACGTGATCTGCTATTAAATATGTATACCGGGTATATCCTAAATGTGCAAGCCTAGGGTAAGCTTGCGTGTGACATTGGTGACGCTGATAGTTGGCTGCTGCTGTTCTGAAAATGTCCGGCTATTGTGATGTGAGCTGGACGCAGTCCCCTTGGTTGATGGGAAGACATGGAGAAAGTAGTTATGGAGGGATGTGTCACATTATCTGTTCTGGTTCCCCCGTGACCTTGGGTGTGACCTCTCATTCCCATACATACATAGAGGTCACTGGTTTACGAGGCCCTGATATGTTTGGCATTTAGTTCAGACCAAAATACCTTTCTCATTACGTTGTGCTGAAATGGCAGCCTCTTGTGATGGGAACCTTCCCGTTATCCTTATTAGGGTGAACGTAGATGAACGGAGTCTGTCATGCTGCTTCCAATGTACTGAATGATTGCCGGTGTCTTCAAGATAAGTTGTCACTTTGCCCATTCAGGCCACGTGCCATGTGGGTAAGGGAAGATGGTCTTAAACTAAGTATAAGCTCCAAGTTGGGGCTCCGCCAAGTGAACAGCAGATAATTGGGCAATGTGACGGTGATTTCCTTTTTGGGACCATTCCGTTGCAAGGAGAAAATTGGCGCGTTTGGTCAAAATTTTAAGAGACCCTGTCATCGGACTAAAAAGTTGCAGGTAAAAATACAAAAAAAGTGAGGGCTTGTAGGGTTTGTTCCCTAAAAATGTTTTGACTTGCAATGTTTCTCCGAACTTATTAGCAAAGTTGACTTCTTCAGGAAAAGTAAATTCCTTTGCACAGCCCCCTTCCTCCTTGTATGTCATAGTCTTCTCTAATCTCTGTCTTAAGCCTTGTACATACGATTGTCGGCAGACTGTTGTCCTAAAATCTTACCATTAGTTGGAGTTGCACAATTCTGGCTGAAATAAGAATCACAATTTTTTTGCTTGGAATAAAGATCAAGATTCCCACAGGGTAACATCTTCTTTGATATTTATACAAAAATATTGGGCCGACTTTACTGTTTTTTTATTAAAGTGTTTTAAAAAAAAAAAACGCTGTGCAAATACGGTGTGAGATAAAATATTGCAACAACCACCATTTTATTCTCTAGGGCAGGGATATGTAATTGGCGGACCTCTCGCTGTTACAGAACTACAAGTCCCATGAGGCTAGCAAGGCTCTGACAGCCACAAGCATGACTCCCATAGGCAGAGGCATGATGGGACTTGTAGTTTTGCAACAGCTGGAGGTCCGCTTATTGCATATCCCTGCTCTAGGGTCTGTGCTTAAAAAAAATCATGTTTGGGTGTTCCAAGTAATTTTTAGCAGAAAATAATGATTTTTACTTATAAGCAACAAATGTCAGAAAATGTTTGGTCTTTAAATGGTTAAACTTCCTTTCATAAAAGAACGAAAAGATACTTTGTTTCTACTTATTCGCTGTTGTAATAAAACTTGGCTGACTGCCTGGATGTGAGAACTCTCTGCACCTGTAAGGCCCCTTTCACACGATCCGACTGTTCAGGTCCGCCTGTCAGTTTTGACGACCGACCTAAACGGCTGCTCCATGCAGTACTATGGAGCGTCGGATGTCAGCGGACACATGTCCGCTGACCTCCGACCCGCTGAATTTGGACGGATGGCGATACGTCCCCATCCGTTCATATCGGATCGGGTGAGATTGATGAAAACGGACATGCTGTCCGTATTCATCAGATCTCCCCCTCTGCACAAGCCCCTCCCCGCTCAGTGAGCAGAGAGGGACTTCTCTCCGCTGAGCCGGCGGATGACATCTCCTGCTGAGCCGTAGCGACGGCGTCCGCCTGTGTGGAAGAGGGCTTAGAAAGATTGCGACGTGCGGTTTTGAAAATCAGGAAGTGAAAAAGATTGCGATTTTGATTCTTAACGATTAATCGCTCGGCTCTACCGTTGGTACGCTCCTTTTGACTACTGTTGCCCAACTTTTGGCCAACAAATGTTGGATGACATGCTAGTAAATTTTCGGCAGACATTGCGGTTTGACGTCTGATTTTCGTATGGTCAGTACACAAATTCATCACACAAGTTGAAAGTACAAACACGCATGCTCGGAATCAATGCTCACCAAACACGAAATTGGCAGAAGGGGCCCAAAGGGTGGCGCTCGAGCTGAAATTCCTTGTAGTACGTCACTACATTGGTGTTTTTCTGGCACGACAATTGTGTAACATTGGTATGCAAGACCAGATCCAGGCACACGCCCTGAAGATAAAGATCGGACGCTCGGTTGGCCAACAATCGTATCGTGTGTACGGGGCTTTACTGATCCGGCTACATTGCTTCTCTCCTCACTTCCTAACATTTTATGGTTTTCTTCAGAAGAGGTTTATAGTCTCTGAAATGTAGTTTTGTCCTCAGATTAGCAGCTCAGACCTGTTTGTGTTTTGTTATCAGCACATTGGACAGCTGACGTGGTGACTGGGGCTGCCGAGTGTTGACGTTTCTCTTATCCTTGTCCCACCGATATGATAGCCGTGGGTGACTTGGTAAAACTCCTTTTCTGCTCTAGAAAAATTGAATAGAATTGTGAAGGAAAACTATGCACACTATTTATATCAAATCTTTACCTAAAGTCACCTGGTAACTGGAGAAATGCAATAAAATAGTCCTATGCAAAATTGATATATATAACCGGGCTCGACAAAATCCGGGCGCCTGGTCGGGAAGCTTAAAGCGGGGGTTCACCCTATCGACGGGAAAAAAAATTTTTTTTTCTTTTACCTTAAAATCAGGCATTGTAGCGCGAGCTACAGTATGCCTGTCCCAAATTTTTTACCCCCGTACTCACCTTGTAGTCGTCCATCGAAGATACCGGGGAATGGGCGTGCCTATGGAGACGGAGGATGATTGACGGCCGGCTCTGGCACGTCACGCTTCTCCGGAAATAGCCGAAATAGGCTTGGTCTTCACGACGCGTGCGCATAGCCTGTGCGCAGGCGCCGTGAAGAGCCGAGACCTACTCCGGCTGTCTTCGGGGAGAGTGACGTGCCAGGGCCGGCCGTCAATCATCCTCCCTCTCCATAGGCACGCCCATTCCCCGCGGGAGCCGAAATCTACGATGGACGACTACAAGGTGAGTACGGGGTTAAAAAAAATCGGGACAGGCATACTGTAGCTCGCGCTACAATGCCTGTCTCAATGGTAAAATGTGTCGGGGGGGGGGGGGGGGGGTGAACTACCGCTTTAAGCTGCGGCCTCAATTACCGGCCAGCGCAGGCGGGGAGGTGGGGGTGCACGAAGACACAGGATCCTGTGTCTCCGTGCGCACCCGCCGGTAATTGAGGCCGCGGCTTTGCGCCATTCTGTAGGCCTTCTGTGATCTGGCGCCATCTTGTGGTGGCCGTTTGGCATTACAAGTAAAACAGTTCTAGCAGTTCTAATGTGTTTTTTTAGCTGCTATCTCCTTTCCTCTATTGGAACCCCCAAATATTATATACATTTTTTTTTATTCGAACACCCTAGAGCAGGGATATGCAATTAGCGGACCTCCAGCTGTTGCAAAACTACAATTCCCATCATGCCACTGCCTCTGGGTGTCATGCTTGTGGCTGTCAGAGCTTTGCTATGCCTCATGGGAATTTGTAGTTCTGCAACAGCTGGAGGTCTGCTAATTGCATATCCCTGCCCTAGAGAATAAAATGGCGGTCATTGCAATACTTTCTGTCGCACCGTATTTGCGCAGCGGTGTCTTGCAAGCGCACTTTTTAATAAAAAAAAATAAAAAAACAGTAATGTTAGCCCAATTTTTTTTTTATATTGTGAAAGATAAGTAAAGTAAAGTGATACCCAACATGTCACGCTTCAAAATTGCGTCCGCTCTTGGAATGACGACAAACATTTACCCTTTAAAATCTATAATAGGCGACGTTTAAAAAATTCTACAGGTTGCATGTTTTGAGTTACAGAGGAGGTCTAGGGCTAGAATTATTGCTCTCGCTCTACCGATCGCGGCGATACCTCACATGTGTGGTTTGAATACCGTTTACATATGCGGGCGCTACTCACGTATGCGTTCGCGCGCAAGCTTGGCGGGTTTTCTGGCTCCTAACTTTTTTTAGCTGACTCCTAGATTCCAAGCAAATTTGTCAAACCCTACTCTGTGCCATTGGCTCTTACTGCTGTCAGTCTGCGATCGTGACTGGGAAGACAACCCTGCAGTAGAGCGATCTGAAAGCGAAGCTTGGAGCGCAGAGTGGAAGGTATGTCATCAATGGTGGTGCGGAGGATGGTCTATGTGGACAGCTTTACCCCAGATGCCAGCATAGTTAGATGTGCCTGTTTTAACCATCAGCCATGTGAGTTGCTAAATGTTATACCTTCATTATATGTAACCACATTGCTACACTTAGGCACCCCTCCTTTTTTATACTCTGTTGTGACATGACGCTACTAGAATATCAAAACATCGCTTATACAAGCCATGTCTTGATACGTTTTAAAAAAAAATTCTTGTCTTGCAAAACGTTCTCTGCACTGATTTCAAAAAGTAATTTCTGTACTATTTGCGATTTTTGCCCGCGATTTACATTGACATCCAGCGCTAAGCTGCCCATACATTTATTAATTTTTTTACATTCAACTAGCAGGTTGAACCAACGAAAGGGCTCCATTTTCCCATTCACATTCTGGAGGTGGGTACGGGAATCCTCCCCGCTGAGCTGGACTTCCCCGCCACCAGAATGCGCTGATTGAGTGAAAATTTTCCAACAGGGAAAAAAGTATGTGGCTTTCCCTGGGGGGTGAGGGAAAGCTTTAAGGGACTCCGTTCACTTAAAGCAGGCATGTCCAAAGTCCGGCCCGCGGGCCAATCGCGGCCCGCGCTCCGGTTTCGGACGGCCCGCCTGGTCATTTTGACATGTATGTCTTTTGTGGCCCCCAACGGATCCCCGAGCGCCGGGGGCCACAAAAGAAATGAATGCTGGCTGCCTTGGAGGAGGTGGGACGAGCGCCGTGCATACAGGAGTATTTCCTGTTTACACGGCAACAGGAAGTACCGTCTCCTGCGCTGCCATTGGACGACTTTTCTGTCCATCACAGGAGGCAGGACTTTCGATTAAAGAGGCAGCCGATAAAACAGGAAATTCTCCTGTATGTTTGTCGGCACTCGTCCCGCCTCCTCCCTGTCTCCTCCAAGGCTGCAATGGTGAGTCTGTATTCATGGCAAGGGGGGGAATGTATTCATGGCAGGGGGGGGGGGGCGATGTATTCATGGCAAGGGGGTTGATGTATTCATGGCAAGGGGGTGATGTTTTCATGGCAAGAGGGGGTGATGTATTCATGGCAAGGGGGGGTGATGTATTCATGGCAAAGGGGGGTGATGTATTCTTGGCAATGGGGGGGTAATGTATTCATGGCAAGGGGGGGTGATGTATTTATGGCAAGGGGGGGTGATGTATTCATTGCAAGGGCGGGTGTTGTATTCATGGCAAGGGGGTGATGTATTCATGGCAAGAGGGGGTGATGTAATTATGGCAAGGGGGGGTGATGTATTCATGGCAAGGGGGGTGATGTATTCAGAGCAATGGGGGTGCTGCATTCAGGGCAATGGGGGTGCTGCATTCAGGGCAATGGGGGTGCTGCATTTATGGCACTTGTGAGGCTGTATTGATGGCACTTGTGAGGCTGTATTGATTCACAGTTACTTTATTTAAAATATAAGATTTTTTTTTTTAAAGTGAAGGTGCGTATTATACACCGATAAATATGGTATATCCAAATAACACGCCTGAGCTCATCTCTTTACCACACACAGCCACAAAGGCAAGACAATTCTTGTTGGGCAGTGTATTAGTTGCTCGGATGAACACACTTAGACCGAATTTTAATGGTTCACAGAATGTCGGGCAAAATGGTCGGCCCTCACGCATGTTCACTTCATCAAATCTGGCCCTCTTTGAAAAAAGTTTGGACACCCCTGACTTAAAGTGACCTTCTTTTAAGCCTGAAATGGCAACTGGAACAATTATCAGTAGGGTGTTGTATGTCGCACGTATAACCAAGTTGTGTTGACACTTGCTTGTGGAGTTGGGCCATTTGGCTACTTTATGAACCAACCATACTCTAGGACACACATTTTGATATTGAAGCCAGATCTAACTATTAAGTAAAAAACGGCCTCATTTATATTTCAAGGCCCAGATTCTTGTCCACTGGGCGTATCTCTGCGGCGGCGTAGCGTATCCGATTTACGTTACGCCGCCGCAAGTTTTTCAGGCAAGTGCTTTATTCACAAAGCACTTGCCTGTAAAGTTGCGGCGGCGTAACGTAAATCACCCGGCGGAATTCAAATTCAGCGGGTAGGAGGCGTGTATCATTTAAATGAAGCGCATCCCCGCGCCGAACGAACTGCGCATGCGCCGTCCGTAAAATATCCCAGTGTACAGTGCTCCAAATGACGTCACAAAGACGTCATTGGTTTCGACGTGAACGTAAATGATGTCCAGCCCCATTCACGGACGACTTGTGCAAACGACGTAACTTTTTAAAATTTCGACGCGGGAACGACGGCCATACTTAACATTGGCTGCGCCTCATATAGCAGGGGCAACTTTACGCCAGGAAAAGCCTAACGTAAACGTCGTAAATTTACTGCGTCGGCCGCGCGTACGTTCAGGAATTCGCGTATGTAGCCAATTTGCATACTCGACGCGGAAATCGACGGAAGCGCCACCTAGCGGGCAAAAAAAACTGCAGTTTAGATCCGACGGCGTAAGAGACTTGCGCCTGGCGGATCTAATGGATATCTATGCGTAACTGATTCTAAGAATCAGTCGCATAGATATGACGGGCCAGATTAGGACTTACGACGGCGTACATGGCGCTGCGCCGTCGTAAGTCCTTTGAGAAACTGGGCCAAAGTGTCTGATAAATGTAAAATATATTAAAGCATAAGTGCAGCCAAAATAAAACAAATTAGCACAAGGGACATAACCTGTGCTGAGTAGAATGTGTCGCTTGTGATTCCTTGACTCTTAATAGAAATCCTCCTCTGGTTTATGTGCCCCTCTAAACCCATGTAGGCTTCTGGTGCCATGGGGGTTGATAGAACCAAGGGGCTGTCGCAGGATTTCATCAGCGGAGTTCGCCCCCTTTTTTCCCAACTGCTCCATTCACAGAAGCCATACTTAAACGTCTGACTACGGCTGGGTTCACACTTATGCGAGTTGGATGTGGGTTTGCCCCCATCCAGTTGGCATGACAGGAGAGTATGCCTGGCTCTCAATGGAGACAGTTCGTACACCTCCTGGGCAGCCGCGGTCCACATTTTGAAAGGGTCCTGTGCGCCTTTGTTCACCGATTCAGGTGCGAATCGGGTCCAAATTCGAACCTGAATCAGAACCAGACACACACCGGACCCCCTGCTGTGAGCCACGGCCGCAGCATGTATGAACCCAGCCTGAAACAGGATCTAAGAATGGAGGACAGGTAGATGATTGATAGGTCTGCCCCCTCCATTTGTAGATCGTGTTACATTCATATGAATGGAGAAGCTGGCTCTGTTGATGAACCTGTGACAGCCCCTTAGTAGTTAACCCCTGCCACACTAGAAGGTTAAAATGTAACTAAGCCTGGGACCCTGCGTTCACTATATCTGGTCTGCCACAGTACACAGAACATGGGAAATGCAATTATTTTAGTAAATGTAAATTTGCTAAATACCTTTTCTCATCAGCGGTATTTAGCAGTCTTGGGACCTCTATCAGTGCCTGGTTAAAGCTTGTAAGAGGAGTTTTCATTCTGAACTGACTGTCCTATCAGGATACAGGACACATTCTACTATTAAGCCTAGTACACACTTTTTTTTTTTTTTTTTTTCTTTTCATTCAACTCAGCTGGCTGAGCAAGAAAAAACTGCTAAATGTTGGCCGATTTTTCTATTGAACTGACCAATGCCACCCAACATTCGGCTCATGTCTTAAAGTGATTGTAAAGTTTTTTTTTTTTCCTCATAAAAATAACAAACATGTCATACCTGCTCTGTTGCAGTGTTTTTCCACAGAGCAGGCTGGGTCCTCCTCTTCTCGGGTCCCTCTTCTGTGATTTTGGCCCCTCCCTCCTGTTCAGTGCCCCCACAGCAAGCAGCTTGCTATGGGGGCACCTGAGCCGAGTCACAGCTCCCCGTGTCCATTCAGACACAGAGCCCCACCCCTCTCCCCAATGCTGTGTCAATTAGGAGGGAGAATCTCGGACGGCTGAGACACTCGTGGGCATCGCTGGACAGAGGCCTCCCCGCTGTCAGAATACAATAAAACATGGACGAATTCCCCCATCCCGCTCAAATGTGTGGAAGTTAGAATCAAGTTTTTTTTTTTTTTTTTTTTTTTTTTTTTTTTTTCTTCATTCAATCCCTGAAACTGACTCTTCTCTGGACAGCTTTATTTAAAAAATAAATTCCTTTCTCTTCCTGTTGTGTCTACAGGACAGGAAGTAAAAGGAAATCTCCCCAAATGAACACACATGGATATAGGTGGGATATTTTTACAGTGAGCTGCCTCTGGCAGTGTTTGATCTTCCGGGTTTGTACAGCAGACATGATGGTTTATGGCTCCTGACGGCTTGTGAGGGAAAGACAT
The DNA here is from genome assembly GCF_905171775.1 of Rana temporaria. NCBI lineage: Eukaryota > Metazoa > Chordata > Amphibia > Anura > Ranidae > Rana > Rana temporaria. Next base: position 34,288,454 of record NC_053501.1, on the reverse strand, counting down.
TCTTGTTCTGGCCCCGTGTGTGCAGTTACAGTGCAGATACAAGGAAGTAAACAAAGGAGTGTTTCTTCTGGTCTGGGCATGTAATGGCAGCTGAAGAATGGATGGAGCTGAAAAGTTATGACACTGGCGAGATTTACCTGGATCTGATAAAACTGCTAATGTATTTTAAAATCCCAGGTCTTCAAAAGTGCCGTGTTCTGCAGGATTAAAGTGGATCTTTTAATTCCAGATTGAATAAATCTTTGTCTGTCATTAGTTTGGGCAGGGGGTGACCTAGTCCGTTCCATTCCACAGCCTGCTGGGAAGGATACCTCACTAGATCTCCGAAATGTAAGAATGAAATCTCCTCCGATTGTGCCAGGCTGGGAGCTTAGATTGTGCCAGGCTGGGAGCTTAGATTGTGCCAGGCTGGGAGCGCTTAGATTGTGCCAGGCTGGGAGCGCTTAGATTGTGCCAGGCTGGGAGCGCTTAGATTGTGCCAGGCTGGGAGCGCTTAGATTGTGCCAGGCTGAGCGCTTAGATTGTGCCAGGCTAGTTCTAGTGCTAGTAATGGCGGACACATTGGACACTTTTTTGACACGTTTTTGGGACCATTGGCATTTATACAGCGACCAGTGCTATTAAAATGCACTTGTTACTGTAAAAATGTCACTGGCAGGGAAGGGGTTAACACTAGGGGGCGATCAAGGGGTTAATTGTGTTCTCTGACTGTGTGTTCTAACTATGGGGAGAGGGCAATGACTAGAAGAAATGACAGATCGTGGTTCCTATTGGGAACTCATGATCTGTCTCCTCACTGTCTCTCCTCACTAAACAGGAATTTGTGTGTTTCCCTGTTCTGCCTCTCGTGCCGGCGGTCACCGTGACCGCCGGTCACGAGCATCTGCACCCCTGCGATCCCCCTTAAAGGGACCAATGTACAGCAGTATGACGGCGGCTGGTCGGCAAGTGGTTGAAGTGTTGCTAAACCCACAACAGTAAAGTCAGTGTGTGTATGCAGTAAAGCAGGAGTAGGCAACCTCGGCCCTCCAGCTGTGGTGAAACTACAAATCCCATCATGCCTCTGCCTCTAAGAGTCATTCCTCTGATTGTCAGGGTCTTGCAATGTCTCATGGGGCTTGTAGTTTCATCACAGCTGGAGGGCTGAGGTTGCCTACCCCTGTAGTAAAGCATGCTTGTTATACTCGCTGTGGAATCCTAAGGGTTCTGTAAAAAGTCTATAGATGGAATTTTTTTCTACTGTATCAAGACAGATAATCGGAGAGTTTGCATTTATAATAGTTTTATTTGCTGCTTGCTTTCGTTTTCTATTGTTTACTCCTAGAGCTTCTTATGAAATGATATGGAAATGTAACCTTATTTGGTCACCATCTGTAACTTGATCTTTCTGCTGATATCTTCTGCTTGTTTTCGAAGAAAATGCCCGTAAACTGTGACCTACTTCCTGCTCAGCCTGAGGCGGAACATTGTGTTGCCAGCGCCATTGTAGATGTACACCCTTTACTTTCCACATTGTGAGCTTTGCATTGCACAATGCCCACATAACAACATTTTCTTCACATTGGCTTTTTTTTGTGTATGTGTGTTAAAGTGACACGAAGCGATTATCCTTATTCTCTAAAAAGAATCCAGACACATCCACTACTTGATGGCTCTGTAATCGGTGTTTTATTTTTTATTTTTATGAAATTGTTTTTAACCACTTTACGCCCAGGCAATTGACAAGATGGCCACAAGGTGGCTCTCAATTGCCGGGAGGACGTCTATGGACGTCCTCCGGCCACTGGGGGGCGCCGGCGCCATCACTGAAGTGCCGATGCGCGTGCCTGGTGGCCGCGATGTCAGCCAAGCACCCGCGATCGGCGAATAACACAGACAAGGACGTGGAGCTGTGTGTGTGTGTAAACACACAGATCCACGTCCTGTCAGGGAGAGGAGACCGATGCTGTGTCCCTTGTACATAGGGACACAGATCGTCACCTCCCCCAGTCAGTCCCCCTCCACACAGTTAGAAACACTCCCAGGTTAAACATTTAACCCCTTCCTCACCCCCTAGTGTTAACCCCTTCACTGCCAGTCACATTTTTTTACAGTAATCAATGCATTTTTATAGCGGTGTTCGCTGTATAAATGTGAATGGTGTCAAAAGTGTCCGATATGTCCGCCGTAATCCCAATAAAAGTTGAAGATCGCCGCCATTACTAGTAAAAAAAAAAAAAATAAATAATAATAAAAAAAATCCTAATTCTGTCCCCTATTTTGTAGGCGCTATAACTTTTGCGCAAACCAGTCGCTTATTAACATTTTTTTTATTTTTTATTAAAAAAAGTAGAATACGTATCGGCCTAAACTGAGAATTTTTTTTTTTTTTTTTTTTTTTAAATTGGGATATTTATTATAGCAAAAAGTAAAAAATATTGTGTGTGTTGTTGTTTTTTTTTTTTTTTTCAAAATTGTTGCTCTATTTTTGTTTATAGCGCAAAAAATAAAAAAAACGCAGAGGTGATCAAATGCCACCAAAATAAAGCTCTATTTGTGGGAAAAAAAGGACGTCAATTTTGTTTGGGAGCCACGTCGCACGACTGCGCAAATGTCAGTTAAAGCGACGCAGTGCCGGAAGCTGAAATTTCGCCTGGGCACGAAGGGGGTTTATGTGCCCAGTAAGCAAGTGGTTAAAGGCCCATACACCTGATCTGATTTTTCGACAACAACTTTCCGACGGACGTGTTTTATCGGACAATCCGACCGCCTGTATGCTCCATCAGACAAATGTTTTCATTTTTTCATCGGACAAATGTTCGCTGTGAATGCTCTCAAACTTTTCGACAACAAATGTCCGATGGAGCATAAGCCGATCGTGTGTACACAAGTCAATCGGACTAAAATCCAAAGTATAAACAGGCATGCTCCGAACCAATGCTAAACAGCAGACAACAATAGCAGAAGTTGCCCAAAGGGTGGCGGTAAAGAGCTGAAAAACCACCTGATTTGGCAAATGTTAGCTAAAAAAGTTCTGCCATGTGTATGCAGAACAAGTTCATGGTCAATGCCCCTTCGGACAAAAATCCACGGAAAAGTCTGATGGAAGTCCGATCGTGTGTATGAGGCCTTGCTGTGTGTTTCTGTAATCTGCAAATTCCTTCTTTTTATTTTTTATTTTTTTTTTCCACATCAATACCGGGCACGTTCACCCCCTTCCTTCCCAGGCCAATTTTCAGCTTTCAGTGCTTTATACACTTTCAATGACGATTGCGTGGTCATGCTACATTGTACACAAATGAACTTTTTATCATTTTGTTCACTCTAATAGTTTTTCTTTTGGTGGTATTTATTCACGACTCCGTTTTTTTTTTTTTTTGTAATATAAGCAGGATTTTTTTTTTTTTTTTTTTTAAAGAAATCCAATAAAATCTAACTTTGTCATAAATTTAAGACAAAATGTATTCTGATGCATGTCTTTGGTAAAAGTCTATCCTATATAATAATTGGTTTGTGTGATCACGGACATATGTTCGCAGATGATCATGTGCAGATAATCACGGACATATGTACGCAGATGATCATTGGGACATATGATTTTACTGGGACATATGTGGGGGACGGGTGTTTTTACTGCGTGGGGACACTATTTTGGTGATGTGTGTGTTTACACTGTGTGGGCACACTGGGCTGGTGATCAGTGTGTAAAAATCTGTAAAAAACAGCTCATACTCGCTGATCGGCCAGCTGCAGCGATCCGATCACCTAGCAAACAGCTCTCTATTTACATCACAGCCGTCGTGTGATCAGGAGGGCTGATCAGAGATGCGCCGTGTCCGGGGTGACACAAGCACATCGGGAACGTGCCGCTGCGCGGGCACGCGATCCCCCTCCTGAGCGACGTTCCTGAACGTCCTCTCGAGGAAGCGCCCACCTGGGTGGGAGATGGTTAAGCTGTCAGAGATGTAGGAATGTAGCCACCCTCTCACACTTGCTCCTTAGATGGCTTATGGAATTTGTATTGTGCATAGAGATGTGCACCTGACCACAACTAACGTGCACTGCTTGTTCCATACGAATGGAAATGAGCGGGAAAAGTAGAGGTTTGGGAGTTCAGAAGATGTTACCCTGTTTCCCTGAATCCTAAGACCTATTGTTATTTTCTAGGAGGGCTGCAATATAAGCCCTACCCCAAAAATAAGCCCTAGTTTTAAAATGCTTGTAAAATCCTATAATCCATTCTTACAATAGTGTGTATATACAATGTGTGTGTTTCTGTAATATAATTGCGGGGAAGAGACCTCTGGCAGATCACAGAAGTGCAGAGCGGCGCTATAATGAAGGTATTTGGCACAATTATATTACAGAAACGCACACAGTGTACATTATATAATACTGTAATAGGATTATAGGATTTTACAAGCATTTTAACTCAGTTCACACTTTGGATTCCTGTCAGGCGGGAGAGAGAGAGGGGGCGAGAGGACTGCACATTACATGGTAAGACCTACCCCTAAAATAAGCCCTACTGTGTCTTTTGTTGCCAAAATTAATATAATCCCCAAGAGATTGCCTTAATTTCCTGGGATTTCCTCTTCTACATGGGAGGTGGGAGAGGATCCTTATGCTGGCCATACACTATATGAAAAATTGGCTGAAATTTGGTCATTTGGACAGTTTGTTTGTTTTTCGAACAGGCAATGATCACAAAATCGATAATCGTCGGGACGTTTTTGAGCCAAAAAAAAAAACAAGCTTGGAAATTTTTCCGCCGAACGATAAATTGAAAGGTTAATGCGTTTCCCGTCCGAACTGTCTGCACTAGGTATATGTAAAAAAAACGGACCATTTTTATTTTATTTCTGTCCACTGAACGATTTATCGGTCATTACATGATGGCACTATCGTTTGCACTCACAGCCGAACGTTCATTTTTCGAAAATGGGTTCAGCTCGATTTTTCGTATAGTGTATGGCCAGCATAAGTCCTGTGTAAGCTCTAACCAGAGCAGTTTTTAGGTTGCGCCAGTCCTCTTATCTCTGCTCCTATGTGTTGACCGTGATTGGGGAACAAGGAAATTTGCCTCCTAGAGTTTGCTTTTGCTAACCTGTTGGCTTACTTTGGCTTATATGTATATTTTTGTTTGTTTTGCAATCTTCAGCTAGTTAGAACCTGCTTTTTAAAAACATGTTTCAGTGCAATGCATCATCTATTGCCCCTTCCAGGAAATTCCAGGAAGCTGAACAATTCATACCTAAACAAACAATGAGCGAGGGGGGGGGGGGGGGGGGGGGGGCAGCATTGCTGATTGTTTACTTCTCTTGCATCATTCGGCTTCATTTTTTGGGGGCTGTGAGTAATTCTAGTGACTGGAAAGTGATACCGGGTGACACACACGGGGGGTTTCAATGGAAATACTGTTTCTTTTCAGGAAAGTGATTTCATTTTTCACACACTAAAGCTAATTTTGGTAAAGCATTTGACAATATACACTCAAATGATGGTAATCATTTTACTCATAAGCTGGACTGGAAAATGTAAAACGGGGATTTTTTTTTTCACGCAATTTGTACAGTTGAGGCGAAACTTCATGTAGTTTGTGTGAACAGTCTCAAATAAAAAAATTACTGTATTTGCCGGCGTATAAGGCGGCTGGGCGTATGACGTCCCCCTAATTTTCCAGCTAAAATGTTGGTTTTGGGATATACTCCCCGTATAAGATGACCCCCCCCCCTCACTGTGTCATTGCATGCATCACTTCGACGATCTCCATACCTTATGCCTGGCAGAGTCAGTCAGACTGCGGGTGTCCATTGTTCAAAAGCCGTGCTGTTCCGTGATAGGCGGAACACTCGGTTTTCTAGCAGAGCCTGTGTTCCGCCTATCACGGAACAGCACAAGGGGAACACAGGCTCTGCTAGGAAACTGAGTGTTCTGCCTATCACGGAACAGCATAAGGAGGAGGCGTAGTTTTTGAACAATGGACGCCTGCAGTCTGACTCTGCATCCGGCGTATAAGACGACCCCCGATTTCTTTTTTTATATATATATATTTTTTTTAAGGCATATTTTTAAGAATAAAAAGTTGTCTTATACGCCTGAAAATACGGTAAATAAACACTGTTATTGTAAGTTAAATTGGTAATGACTTGTGCACTTGCTGAATTCTAGTTATGCTTTTTTAAAAGTAATTTTGGACACCATTGTCTAATTTTATTGGCTGTATATCCTGAAGGTTTATGCTAGTTCTGTCGTTTAGTGAAAACTCTTAGGCCTCTTTCACACGGGCAGACCACTCAGGTTTTTTTTTAGGCAGACCTGAACGGCCGCTCCATACATCTCTATGGAGCCACGGATGACAGCGTTGACATGTCCGCTGATATTCGACCTGCTCCGATCCCCCAAAGTGTGACGGATGGAAACCCTACTTTCCATCCTTCGTTTGGATTGGGTGACAATGGACTCTATGGTCCGTCTTCATCCGATAATTGGGGTTCAAAATTTGAAGTCACTATAAGTATTAGTGATGCCTCTGAGATCCATGTAGATGTGCTACACACATGACCCTAGATGTGTGGTGGTCTTACTGGTACACCATTTAACACATTTGTTTTTATGAAGGGAGTTGCTGTCGTTTAATCACTTGTCTACCTGTTTCCTTTTAAATGGCGTCTGTAGACTGGGATTTTCTACACTCCCTCGGCTGCTATGGTGTGTCTTTAAATTTGTGACGCAGGTGATGGACGCTCGGGTGGAAGAAATTTGGGTTCCTGTGAAGCCACCCAGTCACTTCCACTATCATCCATGTTTGACACTCAACTTAGTGAAGGCTTTTAAAGCAATGCCAACAGACAATTTTGGTTAACAAATTTTGTTGCTGTTTCACAGGCATGCACCGTTTTAAGGCTTGACATGTTGGGCATTTATTTCTTGCAGCATCATGTTTTCATTTACCAGGGAACTGACTGATCTATTGTGTTTGTGTGCAATAAAATGTACTGTTTGGTTTTTTTTCCTGAAAATTTGCTTTTGATAACTGTAACAGTCACCACCGTTTACAACCTTCCATCAACCCACGACAGCTTATCGACACTCCACAATCAGGCAAACTCACACGACCCATAAGAATTCCCCCCAGACAGGAGACACACAGCTCTGTTCTGGTTTCAAATGCAAGACAACTTTAATGGTTAGCTCTCAAGTTTATATACAGTTTAAGCATGAAAGGAACAATCAAACTCTCCAACCACACATCACACCCTGGGGGGGCTTCAATACATCTTCAGATGGCTAATTGCTAAACATTCCAGACATCTCGGTGCCGGGCTATAATTATAATGATCTAATCACTCCACCTGAGAAGTCACATTCCTTCATTAACAGAATTCAAACAAAACACCATCACACAATGAATTCCCCTCAAACCATATCTTTAGACAGACGTTCTGTCTCCGCATACAGCTTGACAAGTTCCATTCCACACACAAAACAGTATTTAGCATACATCATGAGAGATCCTGGACCAGTCTCAATTAGCATGTCAACAGTCTACACAGAGAGATTAGTCATAGAATAAACCAACACTTTGCAATATGAGCTATCAGTAATGTCCCCTGTCCTGTAATTTAGGATATAATTTCTCAGTCACCCTATGGCCCTATCGGACATAAGGTGACCCTAGACATGAGAGTTATTAATGACGCTGGCACAGGAGTACCCCTCATCCTTCCAAAGTCTCTGTTTGTCCCGGGTCATTCCATTACAATAACCGTATGTCCTAATATGTGACATTAAATTTTAGCTGCCACCATTTTATTTTCAGGGGTCTTTGCTTTGGGAAAATATAAGCTGTTTTGAGTGTTTAACTAATCTTAATTTCTAACAGTACTGCAATTATAATGTGTATAGAAACGGGGGGGAAAAAAGTAGAAAAGTGGTCAATGCCCATCTCCATGCAATTTTAGAGAACTTTAATTCCCCTCTCAAACGCATGTCATGGCTATCAGCGTGACATGAACTGTGCGTAGCCTCCGTTTATATACAGTGTACACTGCTGTGTTCTGGCAGCAGGATGGGGACTTCTGTCCTGCTCCTGGAATAAAATCGATGCTCAGCCATTCACAGGACGGTTTGTGGTTTCTGAATGAATTCAAAGCTATTTCTGATTGGCTGAGGCGGAGATTTTGATGTCTTCCTCTTCGCCTTAGTCAATCAGAGGAAGCCTTGTATTCAGAAAATGCAAAGCTTCCTGTGAATGGCTCTGCAGCAGTTGGCTTGACTCGAATCTTGTCTTCTGGTAATGGAGCTGGAAGTCCCCATCCCGCTGCTGGAACACGGCGCTCTGTATGTAGCGGATGTATGTATAGTGCACACAACGCTACAGCCGCTGTAGGTGTTCAAGAATTAAATAGGTTGTTTGGGCCAACTTGGTCCAAATGAATTCAAGTTCACTAAAACCTGGAGTTGGGCTTTAATATGTTACCCAGTAAATATGTTGTCTGTTAATTTGCAGTTAGTGCAGTGAGATTAGAGTGTCACATGAAGTACGAAGAACATTAATCTTATCATTTTCAGGATCAGTTCGGAGCGACGGAAGGAGAAATCTCGGGATGCTGCAAGGTGTCGAAGAAGTAAAGAATCGGAGGTGTTTTATGAACTGTCCCACCAGCTGCCTCTGCCTCACAATGTCAGCTCTCATCTTGATAAAGCCTCCATAATGAGACTCACCATCAGCTACCTGCGTATAAGACGGCTCCTCGATGCAGGTGAGATAAAGTCTAATATTCAGCTCGTTCTATTGGTCCCTTGTTTTTGTTTCAAGCAGACTTGTACTGATAGGTTAGTGTTTCTAAAGCCATAGGGAATGGATAAATCTCCTGTGATGATTTCCGTGTCCAATGTGAAGTGAAATAGCCTTAGTATCACAAGAAGAGATGTTCCCATTGGAAGGTTGCACCTTCTGTTCTGATTAGGCCTTTAAAATGTTGCCTTTTTGCATCACTTTCTATTCCATGTGGTCACCTGCCATCACCGCCAGCAGTAAGAACTTGACGGGAGTTCTAATTTTTTATTTTTTTTGTAAGCTGACACCATCTGGTGGTGAGCCGTTGGTATTACAAGTTATTACCACCAGATGTGTGAGCTGGCGCCATCTGGTGGTGGCCGTTGGTATTACAAGTTAAGCATTACAAGTTAAACAGCAATTCTAATGTAATTTTTCACTGCCATCTTCTTCCCTCTAATTAGAACCCCCAAACATTATATATATTTTTTATCCTAACACCCTAGAGAATAAAATGGCGATCGTTGCAATACTTTCTGTCATGCCGTATTTGCGCAGTGGTCTTACAAGCGCACTTTTTTTGGGGGGAAAAAAAACCACTTTTTTTAATTAAAAAATAAGACAACAGTAAAGTTATCCCCATTTTTTTTTTAATATTATGAAAGATAATGTTACGCCGAGTAAATTCATACCCAACATGTCACGCTTCAAAATTGCGTCCGCTCGTGGAATGCCAACAAACTTTTACCCTTTAAAATTTTATTAGGCGACTTTTAAAAAAATCTACAGGTTGCATGTTTTGAGTTAGAGGAGGTCTAGGGCTAGAATTATTGCTCTCGCTCTACCAATTGCGGCGATACCTCACTTGTGGTTTGAACACCGTTTACATATGCGGGCGCTGCTCACGTATGTGTTTGCTCCTGCGCGCAAGCTCGTCGGGACGGGGCGCGTTTTCTGGCTCCTAAATTTTTTAGCTGGTTCCTAGATTCCAAGCAAATTTGTCAAACCCTGGATTACACCAATCTTCACAGCGAAGAGCTGTGCTAGGGGGCAAGTCTGACTACTGGAGTACAGGCAGACTGTGCTCCCAAGTAGAATGCAAAGAAGAAAACCACGCTTATGGATGTGCTTTCATGCCTAGCGTGGTCAGTTTGAAATAGGAAAGCAGGGGGACTCTGGCAAGATCACCAAGTATTTCACATAAATGAAGTAATGCAGAGAGAACATGATACATTTTCATACAAGTACATGGTACAACAGACACATCAGGGATATGAAATGTTGGGATGACATACATTTTAACACATAGGTAAAAGTTCAGTTCAGCCCTTTAGCTTCCAGGTCACACTGTGTGTGTTTATCTGACATGCTGACTTCTGGTTGTCGGATGGAAGCAATCCGGTGTCTCCGCAGCAGCTGGATTGCTTCCAAATCCCTTCTTGTATTGGGTGCCTGCCATGTATACCAGGCTCCGCTTGCCCATCTACGGACCCGGGACTGGTATGGTAGGTGCAGCCGTGTAGGAGGGAGCTGAGCGGATATGCCGATGTGTCAGTGCTGGGGCCACGTGTGCGTTCACTTCTATGCACGCAGCTCTGAGGTGGATGAACATGCATCTGCCCTTTTGAATGAGCCCTAAAATGTTTGTAGCATCAGCTACATACAAGTACAGTGTTCTGATGGCGGGATTGGGACTTCTGCCTTGTGACAGAATTTGTCTGCCTCAGCCAATCAGTGGAAGCTTTGTATACATGGAATACAAAGCTTCCTGTGAATGACTGAGCAGCACCCAGTTTTGAATATGTTCCGGGAGCGGGATGGAAGTCTCCGCCCTACTGCCGGGACACAGCGCTGCCAACTAGCACTGAGAGATAGAGGCCAACCAAGGCAGCCTATATTTCATAACAGGGTTTCTGTTAGTGAAATGTCAGTAGGGATTTGTGACTTTGCGTGCTGCTTAATCCTGATTTGGTGCAATCCCTCGCTTTCCTCTGCTGTTCAGAACAGCTGGAGCAGTTTAATCACCGCTAATTAAAATAAGGTTTATCTTCAGTTTCTGCTCTCTAAATGGCAGTATTCTATTGAGGGGATCAGCCCGACAGCTGCTCTGAAATGTTGAAGAAAGCAATCATTCAACCAAAGTACGACGTGACTGTCAAGTCTCCCCTTGTCTCAAGTTCCTCTGGGATTTATAGGAAATGTAAACATTAAATTAAACATTTTTGTATTTTGAGTGTAAACTTTTAGTAGTTGATACAGAAATCTAGCATTCAACAATCCAAGTTACAAACTGATTTCTGAGAAACAAACGCAAAATACGGGAGAGTAGTAATTTCCCCTCCTACCAACTCCTCCATAAATAAGTGCTCCTGTCCTGATAGGCTCTCTAAACTTCCCAGTGGATCTGCTATGTGCTAATTAGACACTGATCACATTAACAGATCAATATGTTGCTGCAAATCCCGAAGCTCTGGGTCCTTTCTGGACTGCCGCAGCAGATTGACGCAGCAGCCAGTCAAAGTTTTCATATTTGCCAGTGCATTGCCACGAAATGAGATTTGCCATCGGATGAGATGGTCCGCCTCCATCACATCCTATTGGCTCACTCCTGTCACGTGACATATTTAAACGTCAAGTATCGACGCGAACATCAGTCTCAGCTAGGCTATCATAGGGAGAGGATCTCCTCTCCCTGTGATAGCTGAAGCTGCACGGAGCTGGTGCACGGAGCTATTTGCGTAGTGCTGCGCCTGCACACTACTACTTTACCTGCACCCGATGCTCTACTTTCTGTTCCCCGTTCCCTGAGCCTTAACGGGGGATGGGGAGTAGAGCTGCGGGCGCGGGGTGTAGTTAGCGCTGGCGGGAGGCACGCTGACAGCGCTATCGCGCTCGCGGGGAGGCATGACAGCGCTATCGGGCAGAGGGATCCTGATATCGCTGTAGATCCCGAAGTGACATTGTAATGAAGGAGAACATTTATTAGCCTGACATTGTAATAAAGGAGAACATTTATTAGCCTAGTAAATGTATGAGCTTCTGTGGCCCGATTCCGCTCTCGGAATCGGGCCACAGAGGCCATGTGAGCTCCGTGCACCAGCTCTGTGCAGCTTCAGCTATCACAGGGAGAGGAGATCCTCTCCCTATGATAGCCTAGCTGAGACTGATGTTCGCGTCGATACTTGACGTTTAAATATGTCACGTGACAGGAGTGAGCCAATAGGATGTGATGGAGGCGGACCATCTCATCCGATGGCAAATCTCATTTCGTGGCAATGCACCGGTTATTAATAGAGATTCGGGAACACAGGCTTGCACCCTTTGGGCAAGCATAGTTGACACTTTGTCTGTCAAAACCTGTTGCTATTGAAGATTAGCCAATCGTGTGTGAGAACTAGGGCAAGCCTCGCTTCTCAGGTCACATTCTCATCCATTCTGTGCTTCGCACTTGGTCAGTGGAGATTAGTGTAATGCTGGATACATAAAGCAAGGAACATGTTTTGCTTCTAAAAAGGAAGTTCAAGTGATTCTAAGCTACTTCTTCGTTTTTTGTTTTAATAATAAACCTGTCCTGCTTGCCTCCTTTTGTGCTGCTATGGTTTTGCATAGAGCAGACCTGATCCTCCTCTTCTGGATCCCCCCCATTGGTGCTGCCAGCTCCTTCTCTTTGGCGAGTGCACCCGTAGGCATCTGCTTTCTATGGGGGCCCTTGTCTTGTGCGAGCTCAATCTGGCTACATGGCTCTGCCACGCCTCCTACTCCCTCTTCACAGGATTTGATTGACAAGCAGCAGGAGCAAATGGCTCATGCTGCTGCCTCTGTCCTGTGAGAAAAGAGCGAGTGCTTGGATCAGCACTGGATCGAGCACAGGGAAGCATTATGGGGGGGGGGGGGGGGGGGATCCTGGTCACCGAAGGTTTATTTTACTTTTTAATGCAGAGAATTGGATCTTTTACATATACAAATATGCATGTAATTTATTTAGGGAGATATAAAGCAGACACTCCTGTGACAACACATAAGATTTTGGACTTGCTTACACTTTCTGGTATGGAAACCGTGATCACCAGGATGAGCCTCATTGGTGCGTTTTCCCAGGGAGGACAAAGGCTGCAACAGTGGTTCTAACCCTCCCTGAGCTTTTTGTCCTTGCATGCACTTTTATAGGAATACTTGGCAGACGTATTTTAGGATGACTACACTCGGTCTACCCTCATTGTTTAAAAAAACTCTAACATGTATGGATTGCCTTTGCATGACTTTCCATCGTCTGCTCCATTGACAGTGAGGTTTATGCAAGTTTAATCTTCACAGATTTAGAAACTGCTTGATCCCCGTGCAAGTTAAGTACCCTCTAATTAATTATAGCAGCTTCCTGAGTATTCAGCACATTTAGAATTTTATTGAGTTGTATTCTAAATAGTGATTTTGTTTGCAAATACCGTATATACTCGAGTATAAGCCTTATTTTTTAGCACATTTTTTTATTGTGCTGAAATTGCCCCCCTCGGCTTATACACGAGTGACCTTTTTGCACCTGATCTCCCGGACCTTGGAGACCCGGTACCGGCCGGCCGTAGGTCTCCTGGACCCCAAACTTGGCACAAATGTTGCCCAACTCTTCCTCTACAAGTGTGTGTTTTGTCCGGGGGACCTACGGCTGGCGGAGCACCGTTTTTTTTTTTTTTTTTTTTTTCTTCTCTCTTTCAAAGCCGGGAACCCCTTCCATAGACTCCCATGTTAAACAGTAATTTCTCCAGTGACTTTGGGGACCCGGTACCAGCCGGTTGTAGGTCACCTGGACCTGGATCTTGGCACACATGTAGCCCCATTTCTCCTCTACAAGTGTGCAAAGTTTGTTCTCTAGGAGATCTACGGCCGGGGAGCACCGTTTTTTTTTTTTTTTTTAATCCGGGCACCCCTTCCATAGACTCCCATGTTAAAAGTCAGTCTAGTCATGGGCACAGTGAGGCATGCAGGTGGACACCCTAGGCTTATAGTCGAGTCAATAAGTTTTCTCTTTTTTTTTTTTTTTTTGGTGGTAAAATTAGGTGCCTCTGCTTATACTGGAGTATATATGGTAAATGGATAAAAAAATGCATACAGGGAAGCTTTATTTTTTTGTTAGGCTTCGTAAGTGCTGGCGTTGTTTTGAGGGAGCAGAAGTCCAGGACGTTTAAGCTGACTGTAGATCAAATCCCTGCTGAACCAGCTGAGATTTGATCTATGAGCAGGCTGATTGTACCCAAGTCCATCCATCAGTTGACTTGGGTACAACTTGCTATGTCAGATTTTAAGTATGCGATTGTCAGTGGCTATGGCTGTGTGTCTGTCTCTCGACATCTCTTCTCTCTCGACATCTCTTCTCTCTCGACATCTCTTCTCTCTCGACATCTCTTCTCTCTCGACATCTCTTCTCTCTCGACATCTCTTCTCTCTCGACATCTCTTCTCTCTCGACATCTCTTCTCTCTCGACATCTCTTCTCTCTCGACATCTCTTCTCTCTCGACATCTCTTCTCTCTCGACATCTCTTCTCTCTCGACATCTCTTCTCTCTCGACATCTCTTCTCTCTCGACATCTCTTCTCTCTCGACATCTCTTCTCTCTCGACATCTCTTCTCTCTCGACATCTCTTCTCTCTCGACCTCTCTTCTCTCTCGACCTCTCTTCTCTCTCGACCTCTCTTCTCTCTCGACCTCTCTTCTCTCTCGACCTCTCTTCTCTCTCGACCTCTCTTCTCTCTCGACCTCTCTTCTCTCTCGACCTCTCTTCTCTCTCCACCTCTCTTCTCTCTCCACCTCTCTTCTCTCTCCACCTCTCTTCTCTCTCCACCTCTCTTCTCTCTCCACCTCTCTTCTCTCTCCACCTCTCTTCTCTCTCCACCTCTCTTCTCTCTCCACCTCTCTTCTCTCTCCACCTTTGAAATTAGAATTTTTTTTATAAACACCGTATGATCCATATCTATAGATGTTTAGTTTATTTGAACCTAAATTGCTTTGCTTTGGTCCCTTTTAGGTGATATGGATGGAGAGTCTGAAATGGAGAAACAGCTGAATTGTTTTTATTTGAAAGCCTTGGAGGGATTTGTTTTGGTCCTGACTGAGGAAGGGGATATGATCTACCTGTCTGAAAACGTCAACAAGTGCATGGGACTCACTCAGGTATGGATGGGATGATTTTATACTCCCCTGTGGTATACAGTGTTAGATCTTGTTCATGTTTTTTATATCTTTATCATTTTCTTTTTTATAGTTTGAGCTGACTGGGCACAGTGTGTTTGACTTCACTCATCCCTGTGATCACGAAGAGTTGCGGGAGATGCTGACATTTAGAAATGGTATGTACCTTTTTAAACATGTGCAAATGATCATTTACATATCCAAGTATAGACTAATATAAGTAATCTTACCTTTTGATATTTTCTTGTCCATCTCCAGGCAATTTTTTTTCCCATGCCAGCAATTAAATAGAAGGGAGGGAGGAGCCTGGATGCCTTAAAGTAGAACTCCGGGCAGAAATATGAATGCATCATTGTAAAAGGTGCATTTATATCTTTTAAGCAAATCGTTGTTCTTTCTATTGATTGCTATCCAGGTAGTGATATAATCATCATCCTTTTTTACTGGTTTACATCGCTCTTTCCCCTTAACTTCTGTTTTATAAGACCAGTGGCCATTTATGCTCTCCATCCCCCTGGCCACCAGTCTTGTAACATTCCCGCTGTAGTACTTTAGTCGGTGGTGACAGAATTACGCCCAATACACTATAGTGGGTGGGTGAGGGAATCTCACTCCTGGTCTGATCCACCCCATTATCTGCATTCGTGCCTTAGGTCTGTCTGCAGAAACACCCACAGCCTTCAGCTCTGCCCACACATGCACCCATCATGTTTACATTTCCCTTAGCATCATGGGAAATTAAGATTTATATGTGATGTCTGGCTAGGTCTAAAGTCCTGGCAATTGGAAGCAGAGCGATTTTGGGTGTAACACTATGACATCACAGTGCTATAAAGTCACGGATATCGCAAACATTTCTGATTACATTTGGGACAACAGAGGGCATCTTGTAAATATTAAAAAGGTGATGATTCAAGTAAGGAAACCAGGGTCAGATAGGAAGGGGCTCCAAATGGATAAAACACCTCAGCATGAGTATAAATCAAAATTTTAATAATAGAAACATGTATAATGTCTGTAGAAAAAATGTCAAACCTTCACCACACCATATAAAAAGCATTCATGACAATTAAGAGCAACCTGGACTGACAGACATTTATCCGATCATACCAAAAAGGGGGACACTCCAGGGGGCGGGCCCGAGTGATACACTCGGTGGCTATGGCCGCCGACTGTATCGCACGAGAATGCCCCCGCAAGCTAACCCCCTTGGGAAAGCGCTTCCCAGAGGGGGGTTAGCTTTTGCAGGGAGGAGCCGAGACAGCTGCCGAGGGACCCCAGAAAACGTGGATCAGGGCCACTCTGTGCAAAACGAACTGCACAGTGGAGGTAAGTATGACATGTTTGTTATTTAAAACCCCTTCAATATTATCATTAGACTACATGAAAGAAGTCCTTTTTCCAGCTCCTAATATACGAATTCCCAGTTGGTCAATAAAAGACTCTGTAATTCTTTAAAGCCTCCAATACTTCCGGGAGTGTCAGAGGCAATCTGAACCTGACAGCAGCAGCTGCTCCAAACCAAATGCAACAATTGGATTACCAGTAATGGGTCAGCAGTTATAATGGGAATCAAATGAAAATGCCCAGTCGGACTAGTTTAATTTATCATCCGCTTTTGGTTCCTATTTTGAGAGAAGACCTTAAACAACTCAACACTTCGGGGTTCAATTAGAAGTGCTTCGATGCATACATGGTTTGGGATCAGTGACTACAAATATTAAAGCAATAGGTGACAGCCAGGCAATCTGCATTTTTCAGAAGGTGTTCCTTTTTAATGACAGATTTACAAACTGCTAATTAGAAGCCAGTTTTGTGATCCAGGTGGCATTACTTGAAAACATAGCCAGGTCTGCTACGGATAGCAACAAAAGTTCAACCATGTACACATGAGCATCTTGTCCTCTGCCCAATTTTATAATATTTTTTTCAGGAATAATCTATGCATTTCTCAGATACAGGTAAGTTAGGTTCATAGGCTATTCCTGGTGATGTAGTGTGTGGGTGACCATGCTCATTTTGGCCTTTTTCACATGGGCATACTATAGCATACGCACATAAGCGCTGTATTTGCCCGCACGGGGATGCATCGCCCAGAAATGAGGAGGGTGAACGCTCGGGTGGATAGGCCGTTGGCTGATCGTTTTCATTTTTGCATTTTGAAATGGTGAAACGCTTTGTTTTTTTTCTTCTGATCTTCTATATTTTATTGATCAGTTTCAATTTATATTTACTTTAGGACCATCAAAGAAGGGTAAAGAGCAAATCACAGAGCGCAGCTTCTTCCTGCGTATGAAGTGCACCCTGACAAGCCGGGGGAGAACCGTGAATATAAAGTCTGCCACGTGGAAGGTAAGAGACCTGCTGTATGGTAGGCACAGGGACAACTCTGGCAAAAAAACCATGCTGACATTAAAGCAGGGGTTTACCCGGACATACAACTTTTTACCCTTAGATTCCTGCTCATTTTGTCTAGGGGAATCGGCCATTTTTTTTTAAATCGAAGCTGTACTTACCTTTTTAGAGAGCGATCTTCTCCGCCGCTTCCGGGTATGGTCTTCGGGAGTGGGCATTCCTATTTTGATTGACAGTCTTCCGACAGGCTTCCGACGGTCGCATACACCGCGTCACGATTTTCCGAAAGTAGCCGAACGTCTGTGCGCAGTATAGCGCCGCACCGACGTTCGGCATCTTTCGGCTACTCGTGACACGATGGATGCGACCGTCGGAAGCCTGTCGGAAGACTGTCAATCAAAATAGGAACGCCCACTCCCGAAGACCCATACCCGGAAGCGGCGGAGAAGATCGCTCTCTAAAACGGTAAGTACAGCTTCGTTTTTAAAAATACTAGCCGATTCCCCTAGACAAAATGAGCATCAATCTAAGGTTAAAAGTTATTTTTAGGGTGAACTCCCTCTTTAAGATCAGATACATCGATTGTCAGTTTCTTTTGTGTTATGAACTGTAAATGTGTTCAAGTTTTTTTTTTTTTTTTTTTTTTTATTAATAAACTTTGTCACTTCTTTTATCAGTGGGTTGGTAGTAACTATCTTATGGACTCTGTATTTTACCTGCTAATCAATTACCAGCATTGTACTTTCACTCTGCTTGACCTTTCTATAATCGGTGCTGCTTTGAGGACATCCTGTAGTTCAATGAAGGTGTCATGTTGTATAAGCAGTGACCTTCCCACAGGTATTTGTGGAAGGCTGTCTGTTCAAAGTATTAAGTGAGAGTCCTTAGATCTAAGTGGTCCTTGAAGAGTTGCAGTTCAGATCCATCCATCCTTCACAGGGTTTTGGTGGTGCGCTATAGATGGGCTGCATGGTCGAGTCACCAGAAGAAAGCCATTACTATACAAATTCCACAAAGTATGCCACTTACAATACACCAAACAGCACAGAGACAAGCTTCAAACCTTCTGGCACAAAGTCATTTGGAGTGATGAGACCAAGATTTGAGCTTTTTGGCCACAACCATAAACGCTACATTTGGAGAGGAGTCAACAAGGCCCTATGATGAAAGGTACACCATTCCTACTGTGAAACATGGAGGTGAATTGCTGATGATTTGGGGATGTGTGAGCTACAAAGGCACAGGAAATCAGCCAGGAAGCTGCGCATGGGACGTACTTGGACATTCCAACATAAAAATGATCCAAAACGCACAAGGCCAAGTTGACCGGTCATTGGCTACAGCACAATATGTGAATATGTGAAGGTTCTGGAGTGGTCATCTCAGTCTCCTGACCTCAATATCATTGAGCCACTCTGGGGAGGTATCAACCGTGCCGTTCATGCAAGACAGCCCAAGAATTTCCAGGAACTGGAGGGTTTTTGCCAAGAGGAATAAGCAGCTTTACCATCGGTGAATATAAAAAGCCTCATTCATAATTGCCACAAAAGACTTCAAGCAATCATGGATGTTAAAGGGGGCAATACATGATATTAACTGGGGTATGTAAACTTTTGGGTAGTTTCTGTTGCCATTATGATTTAAAAAGAGTAAACACAGTTGATTGATAATCAATGGCTTCATCCAAACACTAACCATGAGTGAAAGAAACGATTTTTTTGTTATTTATATTCTCTGAAAAATGGCCAAGAAATCAAAAATTCTGCCAGGGTTTGTAAAAAGCTGAGAATTTCCAATGGCTGCATCTGGTATTTAACAGAAAAGCTGTCTATTAACCACTCTACTACCGGCCGCCGTCAATTGATGGCGGCACAGTAGCTCAATTGTTCCGATATGACGTCCTCGTCTTTTAAAGCCGCTATGGGGTGCGCGCGATTGCCCAGTAACTGAGCAGGACCGTGGATCTCTGTGTGTAAACAGAGATCCACGTCCTGTCAGGGAGAGGAGACCGATGCTGTGTCCCTTGTACATAGGGACACAGATCGGTCACCTCCCCAGTTAGTCCCCCTCCAGTTAGAATCACTCCCAAGGCTACACATTTAACCCCTTCCTCGCCCCTAGTGTTAACCCCCTTTCCTGCCAGTCACATTTATACAGTAATCAGTGCATATTTATAGCACTGTTCACTGTATAAATGTGAATGGTCCCAAAAATGTGTCAAAAGTGTCCGATGTGTCCGCTATAATGTCGCAGTCCCAATAAAAATCGCAGATCGCCGCCATTCCTAGTAAAAAAAAAAAAAAAAAAAATCATAATTATGTCCCCTATTTTGTAGGCGCTATAACTTTTGCGCAGACCGGTCACTATACGCTTATTGAGATTTTCTTTTTTTTTTTTTTTTTTACCAAAAATATGTAGAAGAATATGTATCGGCCTAAAATGAGATTTTTTTTATTTTTTTATATTGAATATGTATTCTAGCAAAAAGTAAATATTGTGTTTTTTTTTTTTTTTACGCTCTATTTGTTTTATAGCAAGCACAAAAAATAAAAACTGCAGAGACGATCAAATACCACCAAAAGAAAGCTCTATTTGTGGGGAAAAAAATGCGTACATTTTGTTTGGGAGCCACGTCGCACGACCGCGCAATTGTCAGTTAAAGCGACGCAGTGCCGGAAGCTGAAATTTCGCCTGGGCAGGAAGGGGGTATATGTGCCCAGTAAGCAAGTGGTTAAATATATTGGCTGTCATACGCCTCCAGTAAGAACTTATTATTATCACCATTCCTTGGCTTTATAATGGGTTTGTGCCAGAAGGGAAACTCGCTTATGCAGAAAAGAGTGGTACTCACTGCTGGTTACACTGCAGGTATGAGGATATAAAAAAGCAGAGATCCACATGTAGGTGTCGTGGCCCACACGTCGGTACTTGATGGGGGGCCAGCTTTATAGGGAATTGTAGAGAGCTCCTGAAATCTCGAACTACCAACCTCCTAAAAGTTGTCATTTTTATCAAGGTTTCATTTATCTGCTTACAAACTGGATAAACTTGTTGTGTACTGCAAACACAAGGTGTATATATTTGCATGACGTGCTCCATTAATTGTTTGACGTTGTGCAAAATCTTGAATCTTATTTTTTGTTCTAGGTTCTTCACTGCACGGGGCACATGCGTGTGTATGACGGCTGCAACAGTCAGAACCATTGTGGATACAAAAAGCCACCCATGACCTGCATGGTGCTGATCTGCGAACCCATCCCTCACCCATCAAATATTGAATTTCCATTGGACAGTAAAACCTTCCTGAGCCGCCACAGCCTTGACATGAAGTTTTCCTACTGTGATGAAAGGTGTTTAACAAATCTTATCTTTTGAGTATAATCAAAAGCTTTGCAAGAATGGAAACCTTTAAAGTGGTTGTAAACCTCAGTCATGAAATCTGAACAAAGCATATTCTTTTATAGTGTGGACTTGTCTCAGTTGAGAGCACTTTTTTTGTCTGCTACCTCATTTCCCTGCTATTAGAATGCTTGCAGCTACAGGCATCATTCAGATATCATTATTTTCTGCCAGCGATTCTGTGCACAGCAAGAATGATTATAGCAGCAGTTTCGCCGCTTGATCGTTCTTGCAGGCACCGGGAGAGGACGTCCCCCCACCCTCCCGCCACCATCCTGTGCTTCTCCGGGCTCTATGCCATCGGGGACACGGAGAAAGTATCGGCTGGCACCCTATGACAACCTTATGCCGCGTACACACCATCACTTTATGTGATGAAAAAAAACGACACTTTCTGTGAAGTAAAAAATGACGTTTTTGAAACTTCAATTTTCAAAGACGAAGTTGCATACACACCATCGTTTTCTCACAATGATCTTGCAAAGTCAGGTTACGTTCCACCACGTTTTACCATTGAAGCTAGCTTCTGGGCATGCGTGGATGAAAAAACGTCTTAGAAAACGACGTTTTTTGCTACACACGGTCAATTTCTGTGAAGTAAAAAGTGCACTTTTGAAAAACGACACATAAAATTGAAGCATGCTTCAATTTTTTTCTGTCGTTTTTTAGAAGACATAAAACGACGTTTTTGCCCACACACGGTCAATTAAATTGACGTTTTTGAAAATGACGTTTTTTTCCATCGCAGAAAGTGATGGTGTGTACGCGGCATTAGAGATTTCCAATGACCAGACGGTCAACAGTCATCTCTATGACCATGGGAGGCCTGGGCGCGATGTAATGACGTCACGCCCGGGCACGGATGTAAACAAAGCCGCAATCGCGGTTGTCAGCATGAAATAGGTGAATTTTTTTTTTTTTCATTCTGATTCTTTCTAGCACTAGACCTCCATAACTGTAAACTGGTAACCGTAAGTCCCGCCCACATATGTAAACGCAATTCAAGCCACACATATTAGGTATCGCTGCTTGCGTTGGAGCGCTAGCAACAATTCTAGCACTAGACCTCCTCTGTAACTCTAAACTGTTAACCTGTAAAAAATAAAAATAAAGCGTCGCCTATGGAGATTTTTTTAAGTACCGAAGTTTGGCGCCATTCCATGAGTGTGCGCAATTTTAAAGCGTAACATGTTGGGTATCTATTTACATCTTTCACATTATAAAAAAAATGGGGCTAACTTTACTGTTTTGTTTAATTTCATAAAAGTCCCCCCCCCCAAAAAAAAATGTGTTTAAAAAATGATTGTGCACGATAAAAAGTTGCAATGACCACCATTTTATTCACTAGGGTGTCTGCTGAAAAAAATATATATAATGTTTGGGGGTTCTGAGTAATTCTCTAGCAAAAAAATATTCTAAACATGTAGGAGAGGAGTGCCAGAATAGGCCTGGCATGGAAGTGGTTAATGAAGGTAAGCGGTAACAACACCAGGAGTGTTATAGCAACAAGGCAGGACAGGATGATGCAATCTCGGGGGAGCTTAGAAAAAGCATTATATAACTTTGGTCAAAGCGTATACCATAAAACTGCCTATGCAGGTAAGGGGTGCCTGTAGATAAAGGTGAAGTAACCCTTTAGGGCAGGAATATGCAATTAGCGGACCTCCAGCTGTTGCAAAACTACAAGTTCCATCATGCCTCTGCCTCTGGGTGTCATGCTTGTGTCTGTCAGTCTTGCTATGCCTCATGGGACTTGTAGTTCTGCAACAGCTGGAGGTCCGCTAATTGCATATCCCTGCTTTAGGGCATCAAGAATCTTGTTAATTTACAACAATATTAAAGGGATTGTTAAGTCTAATTTGTTCACCTTAATGCATTCTATGCATCAAGGTGAAACCCCTTCTTTGCTGCAGAGCCCTTCTTTTTCTTATCTGGGCCCATTGGCACCCCGCTGTGTGTTTTTTTTTTTTTTTTTAAAGGTACATTGGCTCTGGAGATTCATCCAGCTGCCCATTTTCCTAGGATTGAAGATTTCTTGATTTTAAATATACATTTCACTTCAGCCTTCAAGACTCATTGTGACATGTTTTTTTTTCCAGAGTTACAGAGCTAGCGGGATATGAGCCAGATGAACTCCTGGGACAGTCAGTGTATGACTATTATCACGCCCTGGACTCTGACCATCTGACCAAAGCACACCATGACAGTAAGTGCTGGGAGGAGTATACACCATCTGTTATTTGTTTAATTCTCTGCATGAAATTTAGTAACTGTTACTGAGATGGCGATGGTTGAACACATAATGCCTGCACTAACCCTTAGGCTTTGTTCACACCTCTGAATCATGAGTGTAATTGCAGCGATTCCGCCCGCGATTCAAAATGGTGGCAAATCTGCAGCAAGCGTATCACAATTCTGTTTGCGTGATTTTACCACGATTGTCGTTCAATCGAATCGCGGTAACATCGTGCCAATTTGCTGCTATTTGGAATCGTGGGCAGAATCGCGGCAAGTCTACCTGCGATTCAGAACGCAGAGATGTTAACAAAGCTTTAATCTTCTCCGTTGTTGTTTCCATCATCCAATGGCATTGAGTCGAGTGAGGGCTATCATTCCCTCACTTGACTTCTGCATTGGATTGGCTCCAGTAAGCGACGGAGACGACCGAGACACGGCGGCAGGGGCACCTCTGCCGCCGCTGATAAAAGTGGTCTTGCAGCAAATCCGCTGCGGAAACCGGTTTTAATTTAAAGCAGACCGCCCCCCGTTTAAGAAAATACCGGGGTTATGGCGGCTATCTGCTGCCATAACAAACGGTATTTAACGTCAAAGTAGCGGCGTATACCGACGGTGGGCGGTCCGTAAAGTGATTGTAGAGGAAAAAATGTTGTTTAAAAAAAGTCATATTTACCTGCTCTGTGCAGTGGTTTTGCACAGAGCAGCTTCGATCCTCTTCTATTTGGGTCCCCCACCTGCGCTCTGGGCATCTCCCTCTTGCCGAGTGCCCCCATAAGCCACTTGCTGTGTGTGTGCGCGCGCACTCGCAGCATCGTGGCTCAGCCCCAACCCTCTCCCGCCTCACTTGCTGTGATTGACAATGGCTGAGATGCAGGAGCCAATCGGGAGTGAGACCCGGGGGAGTTTCGGGTCTTGTGCACGTTGCTGAATCGAGATTGGGCTTGGGCAAGTATTTGGGGGGGTGAGCAGCACACTGAAGGCTTGAAAGGAATGCAAGAAGGTAAAACGCCTTCAGCCTTTAAACCACTTTAATGCATTCTATTTAAGGTAAATAACAAATTCTGTGCCAGAGGAGCCCTCCAGCCTCCCCTTATACTTGCCTGAGCCCTATGTTGACCCAACTTTGTGCACAAGAGCAGTGGCTCTCTCCCTTCGCATTGGGCAGCTCTAACCCTAAGTTACAAAATAAAAAAAATTGCGAGCAAGCAGGGTATGTATTGTAGAAGAGACCTACAGCGTCTCTTCTGCAAAACAATACATTTACATGTGTGATCACAGACCCTTTGTGAATGTACATTCCAGCGCACTGATGACAGCACTTCTGCACATACACGGAAGTGACACCATCCCGCGTTGGCCAATCAAGATGTCCGAAGACCGACAGCAGTAAGAAGCTAGGGAGAAGATGCCAGTGCCAGCGAGGGACTTTGCCGGTGTGGACCGTTGGAACAGAGGTAAGCAGGGGCATTGCTAGGTCTACAAAAAGATCTGAGGGTTGAGCCCATAGCAGCGAAGTAAATAAAGTCATACGCTTGGGCGGGCATACACATGTATATAATATGTGTGTGTGTATATATATAATATATATGTATATGTGTGTGTATATGTATGTATATGTATGTATGTATATGTATGTATGTGTGTATGTATGTATGTGTGTGTATATATGTATGTGTATATATATATATATATATATATATATATATATATATATATATATATATATATATATATATATATATATATATATAAAATGTGAGTGAGAGACTTGTAAAGCGCAACACATGCAAACTGAATCGCCTCTGGGCGCTGTATCCATTTCATGGGTAAGGAACCCCTTGACCTCAGAGATTGGTTTTAATCTTTCTCCTGAAGGCCAAGTGGTCAGACTCCAGTCGGATGGTGGTTGGTAGTGCATTCCACAGGCGGGGTCCTTGGACTGCAAATCTTCAATCTCCTTTGGACTTGTATCTGGCTTTGGGTACCTGGAGGAGGTTTTGATTGGTGTATTGCAGAATGCGATTGGGGTTATGGGCTTTTATTTTTTCGCATAGATATTGGGGGGCGTTGCCTTAAATACACTTATGTATTAGGCAGAGTGCCTTGAAAGTGATTCTGTCTTTTACTGGCAACCAATGAAGGGATCTCAGTGAAGGTGAGATTGATTCCCATGTTTTTTTTCCAGTCACTAGTCGTGCGGCCGTATTTTGAACGACTTGCAGACGAGTGATTTGGTATTTGGGGAATCCTAGATAGAGGGCATTTGCGTAGTCGAGACTGGAATTGATGTTCCCACCACGACTGCAATGTCCTCTTTCAGGATAAAGGGCGTGAGTCTGCGTAGTAGAAACATTATATATTCTCATTTAAATCAGGGTCCCCAAATCCCCCCTCATTACATCAGGGTCCCCAGAGAGCCTCCCCCTTACATAGGGGTAGCCAGAGAGCTTGTCACATTACCTGCCACAAGATGCAGCTTGTCACCTGCCACCAGATGCAGATTATTCTATACAGAGAGGCTGGTGTAGTACGGAGGGGCGGGTTTGTGTAGTACAGAGGGGCGGGCTAGTGTAACACGGTTCCCCAGCTCAGGAGCTTGTGTGAGAAAGTTCCTCTCGACTCTATCATATAGGCAGAGCAAGGGAGGACACTCGCTCTCGCACTGATCTCCTGGCTGGCTATCAGTGAAGCTTGGAGTGCAGGCTCGGTGAGTGTCGCGGCTGTGCGGGCTAGCGCAGTGTCAGGCAGCCCACAACTCTCTCACAGTAGGGCCCGGCCTGGGCTCGGGGCTATGGGCCCCAGATTCGGGGCTCTAGCCTCCAAAAGCCACCCCCCTAGCGACACCACCGGAGGTAAGTATTTTTACCTTTTTTTTTTTTTAGTTCTGCTCTAACTGTAACCTCTTTCCCCTATCAAAGCCTAACCATGAGCTAAACCCACATGCTTCCTTAACTCATGCAGCAGCCTACTTTATTAGCTGTCTCTGAAACAGCCAGTGATAAAAGGTACTAGATGTTATGCTATACTGAAAACACCATCTGTATACAGCACTGAAACCCACTGATCTGTTTGATGTATTTGGTTTGGCTAGGTGCATGTGAATGATCACTAGTGGATTTTACGGGTGATCTTGAAGAACACAGTTGATTCCTGTACCTGAGTTGCTAATACTAGGCTGAATTTGTTTTAAATTGCACAAGAGACCCGTGCATTAATGGTACTCATTTTTTTTTTTTTTCTCTTAGTGTTCACAAAAGGGCAGGTGACAACAGGACAGTACAGAATGCTGGCAAAGAAAGGTGGCTACGTGTGGGTGGAGACGCAAGCCACAGTTATATACAACACAAAGAACTCTCAGCCCCAGTGTATCGTGTGTGTGAACTATGTCCTCAGGTAAGTGTCTATTACACCATGTTGGCTTATATGAAGAAAATATGGTGATCTTAAAAGATCAATCTTCCCAAAAACTGATGTTTACATTTTTGGACGCTTAACAAGTTGGATGGTCCACCAGTCTCTAGTATCTCACTGGGACGCTTTGATTTGCGTTTTGCAGAACTTGTTTTTTTTTTTTAAGAAATAAAATGAAGTGCACACTGTGCTTTAAAATGTAGCTTTTTCTGCATTACTTCTCTCTAACACTGTCCCCCACAGACTTTCCACTCACTCAGGCACTTTCAGTCATGTTGGTGGTCCAATGAATCCCAGCACCCAGGATTTTGGAATTGGACTTTAGAGTTCACCTATGGCAGGGGTTAATCCCATATGTGCTTGTTAGGCACATGCTCTCAGGACTAAAATGGCTATGCAGATTTCTACAAAAAAAAACACAAGAGGAAAACACTGCGCTAGATAATAAACTACACAGTGATTGTGAGAAAAATGGCTGCCAGTATCAAAATTTGGATACAAAATTCAGAAAATGTGTGAGAATAGATCCAGCGCAAGTGTTAAAAAAATAAATAAACGAAATTGAAGGGATCATACATAAATGAACCTGATGGAGTAATAATCAAACAATGTGAGTGTGGATCAGAAAAATTGATGTGAGAATGAGCAAAAAAATAAGCTCTATAACAACCAATTGTGACTGTAAACACCAATATCACATACATTTTAAATGCGG